>NC_056739.1:483732407-484022407 GCF_019279795.1 Protopterus annectens
TGCCAAAAACAAATGTCTCGGTAGAAAAAGACATTGCTGGTTAGAACACGTTCTGCCAAGCCAACAAGAAAGGAATTGAAATCCTCTTCATAAATGCGGGCAATCATAAGCCAATAAGATAAAGCCTCCAATCCTGCTGAATGTGGTATATTTGTGTACAAGGAACTGACGTCCAATGTGCACATCAACCAACCAGATTCCAATTGTGCCTCCGATATAATCTGTAAAAATTCTGTTGTATCTTGTAGTCGAGAATGAACATGGGTCAACAAAGGCTTGAGGTGTCTGGCCAGAAACAAGGATAATGGTTCAGTAAGGTAACCCCTACCAGAAACAATGGGTCTGCCTGGTGGATGTACAGGGTCTTTGTGAATTTTGGGAAGGAAGTAGATGTATTGATCGATAGGGTCCTTGATTGTCAATTGTTGTAAAGTGGAACTGGTTGAGGCCAGTATCCCTAGCAATGGTCATGAATTCATCAATCTGTTGCTTAAATCTAAGCGTAGGATTCAGACACATTTCAGCATAGTGCCTTTTGTTTGATAGTTGTCTCATTGCCTCTTTATCATAGTCCGACCAATTCATGACCACTACAGCCCCGCCCTTGTCTGCTGAAATAATGACCAGATCCTTGTTTTGTTGTAATTCCTCAATGGCTTGTTTCTCCCTAAGTGATAAATTGTTAGATTTAAAATGAGTCTCTGAACTATAAAAGTGTAGATCTTTGAGAATCATATTCTGAAATAAATGTACAACAGGATGCATTGGTGGAAGATACTTGGATTTATAAATAAATTTGTTTTGATCATAACTTGTATCCCCATCCCCAAACTGTAATTTCAAATTTACACTTCTACAAAAAGACAAAAAGTCCTGAACCAAATGATTTTCAGAAGTAACAAAGCCAGGGATGAAATTTAAGCCTTTATTGAGAACGGCCAGCTGTATTGATGACAAGGTGAAATCAGACAAGTTAAGAACATTTGAATTATCAATGCTTACTTCTGTGTTACCATTTGTAACAGACCCTGAATATCCTCTACTCTTTTTGTGATGTTCTTCATCTCACATTGCTGCAGTCCTTACATATGGGTAGTCCGCTGTCCTCGGTCGGCCCGAATACCAAAGTATTAGGCTGACGTCTGTCAAGGCGCTTAAAACTGACATCAGGACGTCAGGGTACAAAAGCGCATGACCGACGTCATTTCCTCAGTCTTTTTTGCCGCATGGTCTGATGCAGAAGCAGCGTTGCAAGTGCTGTTCGGCGTTCTGAAATTTTTCGAATTCGGAGTTTCAGACCGAATCCAAGTTGGCTAAGTACCCCGTTGGGGAATATTTTGGTTTTTTCTTGCCTCAGTGTTTTACCGGATGTCAGAAAAAGTGAATAACTGTATTTCTTGTGGGAAACAGATACCGCATAGGGATTATCATTCGTTGTGTATTCCTTGTTTGGGGCCTGAGCACGACGTTGTTGGGTGTCGCTTTTGTGCTAGGTTCAATAAACGCACTATTAAGCGAAGGTTAGATTGTGCTAGGCTGGTCTTTGGGAAGCGGTGCAATTATAATATGCCGTCGGATTCTCCGGCGCCCGCTTCTGCGAAGAAGCGCAAAGACAAAGCAGTTAAACCCAGGCAAGATGAGTCGTCCGTTCAGGACGCCGGTTCTTTAGAGGCTTCAGTGGAACCGGTGGTTCCGACGGAGACTTCTCTGGAGTCTCAGGGGGAGACTTTGATTTTGCAGGAGGTGGTCTCTCAGGAGGCAGGTCAGGCTGAAGGGGCTTCTCAAGTTACTGTACTCCCCTCCCTTCCTAGGGTGGTTAGGCCTTCTCCTTCTGTTTCCAAGGCTTCTCCCAGAGGCAGGCCAGTTTTAGCTTCTGTTGGTGTCACTCCTAGTTCAGCAGGGTCTGTGCCTAAGAAGCACATGCTTAAAATGGCAGAAGATTTGATTACTCTGATTAGAGGTTCTTTGCCCCTCCTGATAAGAGGCCTAGGGTGGAGCCAGAGTTGGGAAGTTTTGAGCAGGCTTCGGATGTTTCAGAGTCTTCAGCTGAAGACTTGCAGGAGTACTCTCCTTATTCTGATTCTGATGCAGATGATTCCACTCCTTCTGCTTCTCCTCCAGAGGATTTTTCTTTTTCAGAGACACTTCATTCTATGAGGGACCATTTTAAGTGGGAAGGTCAGGACTTTTCTGATTCTCGGAAAAGGCTTAGGGAAATTTTGCTGTTACCCCAGCATAGGCCCTTGGCTATACCCCCTGTTCTGGATGTTGTGGAAGATGTGTTTGCAGAGGCTTCACTTAATCCTGATTCTCTGCCTCCTGCTCCTGTTAAACCGGATAGGTATTACAGGGTGCCTGAGGCTCATAAATATCTTTATAAGAGTCCTAGGGCGGACCCAGAAACTATTAGTCAGGGACCTAAGGGTGTCAAGGCTTCTGTTGTAAAAAATCCGGTTCCTCTAGATAAAGAAGCCAGAGCTTTGGATAGATGGGGGAAAAAAGGTCTATACATCTTCTACCTTAGCTATGAGGGCTTTGAATTGCCAGTTTCATATGTTGAAATATCAAAACTTTCTTCTTTCTCAATTGAAGTCTAAGGTGGATGCTCTGGCGGAAGGCATTGAGTGTAAAGAATTACAAGATTTGGTGCATGTCTCTGAACAGGTGGGTAAGCATTCATTACAGTGTGGTTTTGATGCTGTGCAGGCCTCGTCTAGGGTGGCTGCCACTGGCTCAGTTCTTCGCAGGCACGCCTGGCTGAAGGATCAGAATTTATCTGACCATGTTAAGACAAGGATTTTGGATGCTCCTTTGCAGTCTGATGTGTTGTTTGGTTCACCTGTGGAGTCAGTCTTGAAGAAAATGGAAGACAAGGCTAAGTCTATGCAGGCTGTTAAAGATTTTTTGCAAGTTCAGCCTCCGAAGTTTAGTAGGAATTGGCCTGCTAAGGGGTGGACGTGTCCTTCTTATGATTCTCAGTCTAGGGGTAGATCTAGACGTGGTAGGGGCAGAGCTCAGAGTTCTTTCAGGCCTAGAACAGGAGTTCACCTGCACAATCTTCGGGTGAGGGCAGGGGCCAGTCCTTTCGTAAACAGGCCCAATGACCTACTTTTTCAGCTGCCAGATCCTTCTTGCCTGGCAGCACCTTTGGGAGGAAGGTTAGCACTCTTCAAGGAAAATTGGATGTTGATTACCCAGGACAAATGGGTATTGGATATCATACACCAGGGTTACAAGTTTTATTTCCATACCTTGCCTCCTTTCAAAGGCATGCCGGACGTTCCTCCTCAGCAAAGACTAGAGGCTCACAAACAAATTTCTCTACTACTTCAAATAGGGGCCATACAACCGGTCCCTCTGCCAGAAGTGGGCCTAGGATTTTACTCACGCCTGTTTCTAGTACCAAAGAAAGGAAACACGTGGAGACCAATTTTGGATTTATCTATCCTCAACACATATCTGGACATTCCCAAGTTCAAAATGTTGACGTTACAACAGCTTTTACCTCTGCTGGGCAAAGATCACTGGATGGTGACACTGGATCTCAAGGAGGCTTACCTTCATGTTCCTATCAGGCCCAGTTGCAGGAAGTATCTGCGTTTTCGGGCTGGGACTTCACATTATCAGTTCTCTGCATTGCCCTTTGGCTTATCTACTGCGCCCAGAGTGTTCACGAAGGTTCTGGCTCCAGTGGTAGCTTTCTTCAGGCTAAGAGGAATACAAATCTATCCTTATTTGGACGATTACCTGATTCTGGCCCAAGACGAGGACAAACTTCTTCATCATCTACAGTATGTGATGGCAGTGTTAAGATGCCTGGGGTATTCTGTGAACGAAATAAAGTCCAGTCTAGTACCCTCTCAGGACATGTGCTTTCTGGGTGTGAGACTGAATACAGCATCCCAGATGGCCTTTTTGACCCCGGACAAACAAAAGAATCTTTCTCTTTACTTCCACCAATTGTCTCGTCAGTCCAGGCTGACTGCAAGGACAGTCCTTCAAGCCTTGGGGTTCATGGCATCTTGTATTCTGGTACTTCCCAATGCCAAACTGCATATGAGGAAGCTACAATGGTATCTCAAGAATGTATGGACACAGCACTGCCAAGATTTGGACACTGTCATTCAGATAATACCTTGCATTCAAAAGGAGTTTTTGTGGTGGGCTCAGGAATGTCACCTAAACAAGGGACTCTCTGTGACCCGGCCAGAGGCGAGTCAGATTTTAACGACAGATGCCTCAGACAAAGCTTGGGGAGCTCATCTAAATGGAAAATGGGTACAAGACACGTGGCCTGCCAGACTTCAACATCTACATATCAACTTGAAGGAGATGTTAGCAGTCCAATTTGCATTGATAGCTTTCAAGGATTTACTTCTTCCAGGGCAGGTGTTGATTCAAACAGACAACACAACTGTCATGTGGTACGTCAACAAGCAAGGGGGAACGCATTCTTATCCTCTATGCAGGCAAGCAATGATTTTGTGGGAGACTGCTCTCAGTTTACAGCTAAATCTTCAGGCAAGGTTTCTGCCAGGAGCACAGAACTCCTTAGCAGATGTGTTGAGCAGACAAATTATGGATCCCCACGAGTGGAAATTGGATCCTCATGTATTTCAGAGATTGACAGTGTTATGGGGAACTCCAGACATAGATCTGTTCGCTTCTCCACTAAATTACCAGCTGCCAAAGTTTTGCACAAAAAGGTTTCATCCCACAGCTTGGAAAGTGGATGCTCTCTCATTCAATTGGAACAATCTTTACGTGTATGCCTTTCCACCTCTGCCTCTCCTCCCAAAGGTACTCCTGAAGGTCAGACAGGACAAGCCAAACATGATTTTAATAGCTCCAGATTGGCCTCGACAGCACTGGTACCCATTACTGAGAAGTCTGGTGCAGGAGCCTCCATGGCCTTTGCCTTCGATTCCTCACCTGCTGTCTCAGGAGAACAGTCATTTACTCAATGTCAAACTTCATTCTCTACATCTGACAGCCTGGCATATTCTGTTTTAAACCCTGGAGGGTCTCAGCTTCCACAACAAGTTTTGAATGTTATTTTGGAGGCCAGAAGGCCTAGTACAAGGAAAGTTTACGCAGATAAATGGAGGAGATTTTTATTTTGGAGTACAGCAAAGGACTTTGATGTGTCTAAACCTAATTTAAGTGTTGCGCTTCAATACCTTACTGAGTTATTGGACAAAGGTTTGTCCTTCTCCTCTATAAAGGTTCATGCTGCAGCAATTTCTGCTCACTATGACTGTGACCCACCATTATTTTCTCAGCCTTTGTTTAAGCAATTCTTTAGAGGGGCAAAGAATACAAGACCCCCACGTAGAGCTCCTACTGCTGCTTGGGATCTCAATTTTGTGCTGGAGAAACTCACTCTACAACCTTTTGAGCCTGCAGCATCTGCAGAGTTGAAATATTTATCATGGAAGACTGCTTTTTTGTTGGCCATTACCTCTGCGAGAAGGGTTTCTGAATTACAGGCCCTTATGGCAGTTGAGCCTTTCTTAATTTTCCACAAGGATAGGGTGTCTTTGCGTACTAACCCTTCTTTTATGCCTAAAGTGGTTTCTAGTGTGGCTTTAAACCAAACTATTCATTTGCCTACTTTTTATGCAAACCCCCAAAATAAAGGGGAAAGGATTTTGCACACTTTGGATATACACAGACAGTTGCGATATTATTTGAGCAGAACTAAAGGGTTCAGGCAAGTCTCAGCAGTTGTTTGTTTCTTTTGCTTTGGGTTCTCAGGACAAACCTGTTTCAAAACAAACTATTTCTAAGTGGATTGGTTTTTGTATTGCTTTCTGTTATTCCCATCATGGTAAGGAGATTCCAGCTGGGATTAGGCCTCATTCCACTAGGGCTACTGCCACTTCTACAGCTTTTTTAAGAGGGGTGGCTACTAAAGATATTTTGGAAGCAGCTACTTGGAGTTCAGTGCATACTTTCTCTAAGCATTACCACCTTCCACTTTACTCTAAATCTAGGGCTGAATTTGCCACTGCTATTTTACAGGGCATTTTGGCAGCTCCTAATGCTTTATAGTTTTGCCATCCTCCCTTACCTCTGCTTTGGGATTCTACCCATATGTAAGGACTGCAGCAATGTGAGATGAAGAACATAGTACAGTTTTGTACCTACCATAAATGTAGATGTTCAAGATCCACATTGCTGCAGTCCAATTACCCTCCCTCCTTCCCTCTGTTGTTGAAGGTGGTGGTGGGTTTGTGTTGTACATATTGTAAATATGGTTAGTGCACGGGTGGTTGGTTAGTTTTGCTGGTTTTTGGCTTTGGCCTTTCTTGTTAGGGCCTTCTGACATCTGGGGCAAGAAAAGACTGAGGAAATGACGTCGGTCATGCGCTTTTGTACCCTGACGTCCTGATGTCAGTTTTAAGCGCCTTGACCGACGTCAGCCTAATACTTTGGTATTCGGGCCGACCGAGGACAGCAGACTACCCATATGTAAGGACTGCAGCAATGTGGATCTTCGAACATCTACATTTATGGTAGGTACAAAACTGTACTTTTCCTGCCTCCACGCTTATATTTCCCCCTAAAGGGGTAAAACCCTGTATTCTTTTGGGGTTTGGGAGATCCGATGCTGGCTGCATGCCACCATCTGTAAATGAAGACAGATCGGTGGATGAGCCGTCCGTATTATTTTTGTTCCGTAAAATCGATCTGGGTCTCTTCCTTCTAGGTGTTTTACCCGGGTAAGGGTTAAAACGGACTTGTTTGGATGGAAAACTGAAAGGATTGGACCCTTGATAATCATTTAAGTCACGTTTGAATTTCTTTATTTTCTTAGATTTCAACTGCTCTTCAAGAGTGGTGAGATCATTAGTAACTTTGTTGAGGTTTTTCTTAAAAAAAATATTTCACCTTCAAATTTTTTCACATCATTGCACAAATCCGTAACCATATTTATTTCTGAATCAATTATTCTATCATAACATTTGTCCAAAGCTTCAACAAATGACATGGTGGCATGCTGCTGGATTTTGGACCATTGCTGGTTAAGTTCTTCATCCACCTGCCCTACATGTGGTTGGATTCTAATTCTAAGACCCCTTGGTGTAATGCCTTTCACGATATAGGCTTTAAAAAGTTTGGAATGCCAGATGTTAGATCTTAACAACTTTAAATGTTTATATCAGTTATCAAAAGCCAAACTGCATGTTGTTTCAGGTCCTAAGGGGTCATTAGAATTGTTACCACTTGGCCCTAGGCCAACACCAAATGCACTTAAATCTGCTCTGTCTGCAGAAAGCCCTGAAACCAAATTGAGAAGATCCATTGTATATATTTTTTGGTCAAATGACAATAATGGCTATATAAAATATATGCCACGTCAAAAATAAGGAACAATAGTAGCTATGATAGACAACAAATCCCTGTCTAATAATGCTACGTTCCCATTGATAAACCAAATTAAGTATATAATCTGAATATCGAAACAGACTGTGCAATGATGTCAAAAATGTATAAAAAAAATATATATGATGTAAAAAATTATGTCACCAAAATTGTGAGAATGGATGATATTTAAGAAAAATCCTGTATCCAACTCTGACGATTTCAAAAACAGCCTTGATCTAGATTACAAATAATAACTGGTATAATACATCAATTGGGTTGCTTACAATGAACGTCCATAAATGACAGTTGGACACAATAAAACTTGTTATATATCTGGGCCTGTGTAATTCACTGGATAAGGAAAAACTGATCCAGAAAAAATAATATTCAACAATATTGAAAGCTATATCAAATGAAAGACACAAAAATGTGTAACTTCCCACATAGACCCAATGATTTCCATACAAACCCAAACCCATGTAATGATACTAAATAAAGCATCTACCAATATGCTAGTACAAACACTTTTGATAAACCAGTAGTCTGACCATATAGTACATGCACACTGATAATAAACCATAAAGATATACAAAGTTCTAGTTATTCATATAATCATTGGGTATTGAAAAATAGTCATCTAATATTGATTGTTCTATTTAGACTGAAGGTGATGCCCAACGATATAAGTAAGCAACACCCAAGTCATTAATGGTCCCCTATGAGCTAAACTTAAATCAGTGTAAAGTCAGACATTACTATAAGTAGCTAGAACAAACAACCAGCATCAATTGTACATGAAGTGTTAAGTATAATGTGAATCAAAAAATAATCATATCACAATAACAAAAATGATTCAGTACGTTGATTCTAGTATCTATTCTATAAAGCTGGAATGAATAAATAGTTGTGTTTAACTGGCAAATGCTTATCAGTATCACAAAATCATGAGCCACAATAAAACTTAGCCTCCATAATAGAGACAAGCAATTTAGTGAACAAAAAACATTAAGTTATGAACTGCAGAGTTATAAGCAAGTCCATACATCCGCAAAAGATCTGTCCAAAGCCGCTGGTGTTCAATGAACGAGAAAAAACGTATTGAACAAATTCCCTAAAGTCCTATGGACCCAAAGCTGACATCAATATTTGCTTGAATGTGGGGCCAAAAAAGTATCTGCGTTTCCAAAGAAACGAGGGCAAATGGCTGGATAAAATAAACGAATGAAAGTTACACAGTACCTTGTATAAGGAGATGGATTCCTTGCCCAAAATGATGGAGATAGTATCATATATTGCTAGGCAAACCACATGGCAATTTCAATTAACTGCCCAAAAAATGATCATAAGTTCATTCGAACCACAGAACTGTAGATGTTTAGAGCAAATGCCAAACCAGCTACCAACTGTTTGCGCTAATGTATAACACAAGATGTCGATTGTTCATATTGTGAATCACAACCAAAATAAAATGTCTAAACATTGGATAAGGAGTACCTTGATTGAAAACACAAGTCCCTTGTAGCAAAAACTGAAGACGTATAGCTCAATTATCAAGCAAACCACATGGCAGTTCCCAAAAGGAAAAAAAGGTAAATAACTACCAATACAAGCAAAATGTGCGTAGATCCAATATGCGTAGCTGTTGGTAATGGCGGACGCCAAGCTCACATATGCGACTTGCTGGATAAACAAAACCAAAAAGAAAAATGAAATCCACGTCGTAAATAGGACCCCACCAGTACTTCTCGACTGCTATTCTAGATGAATGGCCCAATTGTGACAGCTTTAAGCTCAAAATAAGAGTGTTAGAGTCTTGATTCAGTTGTTCAAAACAGTAAACCAATTACACGACCTACTCATAAGAGCAAAGCCGAAAAGACCACTTGAAAATCCCCAAACAGTCAAACACTGAATTATTGGGTACAACGACAACCCCAATGGCATTCAAAAACAAAAATAATACCAAAAATAGGAACGTAAATATGCACGAAAAGGATTTTTTAAGGGCTGCAGATTAATCATGCAGCCAGCACCAGATCCAAAGCCCCCAGCAGGAAGGAGAACAAAATATGCCAATCAAAAAATAGCTCCTGCACGTAGGAAAGTTGCCCGGCAACAGCCACAAACCATGTCCACAATGAGAAGCCAGCAACCAAATAGGATCCAGTAAAAAATATGATTTATTGTGAAAACAGCATCAAAAATAGCTCAGACTGGTTTCGGCTGGCAAACCACACACAGCCTTCTTCAGTGACAATAGAAAACTAAAATGATGCATTTAAATAGTGACAAGATAACGTCCTATTGGTTCAATTAGAATTGCTCATTTAGTCCAGGTGCAAACAAAGCACCTAACTTAGTAATCCATTTCTTTTCCTTGGAATCTAACAATGAATGCCATCCTGTTTTATTAAATCTTGTACCCTTAAGTCAATAATCATAAAAGAAAATTTAGCAGTGTGATGTTTGGTGGTATGTTTATAAAGAGCATTATTAATCTTCTTACAACAAAATTTCACATGAGCCAATGGCCAGCTAATGTTCTGTTAGCCAGAGCACATAATACACTGCATTGTTCTGCAGCGTGATATACAAGCAACAAGATAACACCAAAAAATGTTGAAAATGACACACAACAGGGAAATTATGTACATGAGAGGGCTATACTTGAGCAAGTGGTAAACACTGAACCCAAGATGCCATTAGAAATCATAATTAAATTAAAAATTAAATATTTTTAATACAATAAAATTAAAACAAGACTACCTCATTTAAAAAATGTTAAGCATTATCCACATAAGAAGCTGATATACTGATGTTCTTCGTCTTCCCTTGCTGCAGTCCTGACAATTGGGTATAGTCCGCGTCCCAGTCGGCCCGAATACCAGAGTATAAGGCTGACGTCGGTCATGGCGCCTTAGACTGACGTCAGTACGTCAGGGTACTAATGCGCATGACCGACGTCATTTCCTCAGTCTTTTTTGCCGCATGGTCCGATGCAGAAGCAATTTTGCGAGTGCAGGTTGGCGTTCTGAGATTTTCCGAACCGGAGTTTCAGACCGAATTCAGAGTTGGCTAAGTAACCCCGTTGGGGAACATTTTGGTTTTTTCTTGCCTCAGTATTTAACCGGATGTCAGAAAAAGTGAATAACTGTATTTCTTGTGGGAAGCAGATACCGCATAGGGATTATCATACATTGTGTATACCTTGTTTAGGGCCTGAGCACGACGTTGTTGGTTGCCGCTCTTGTGCTAGATTTAACAAGCGCACTATTAAGAGGAGGCTTGATTGTGCTAGGTTAGTGTTTGGAAAGCGTTGCAATTATACTATGCCGTCGGATGCTCCGACGCCTGCTTCATCTAAGAAGCGCAAGGACAAAACAGTGAAGTCTAGGGGTGAGGAACCGGCAGTCTCGGACGTCGGTCCTTTAGAAGGCTCAGGGGAGCCAGAGGTTTTGCCAGGAGTCTCTATGGAGTCTCAGGCAGATACTTTACTGTTACAAGATGTGCCCTCTCAGGAGGTAGGCCAGGCTGAGGGGGCTTCTCAGGTAACTGTTCTTCCCTCTCTTCCCAAGGTAGTTAGGGCCTCTCCTTCTGTTGCCAAAGCTTCTTTTAGAGGAAGGCCAAGTTCAGCTTCTGTAGGGGCTTCTCCTAGCATTTCGGGCTCTGTGCCTAAGAAACATATGCTTAAAATGGCAGAAGATTTGATTACTCTGATTAGAGGTTCTATGCCCCCACCTGATAAGAGGCCTAGGGTGGAACAGGAGTTTGATAGTTTTGAACAGTGTTCACAGGCTTCAGAGTCTTCTGTGGAAGACTTGCAAGAGTTTCCTACTTATTCTGATTCTGATGTGGATGATTCCACTCCTTCAGCTTCTCCTCCTGAGGATTTTTCATTTTCAGAGACTCTTCACTCCATGAGGGAGCACTTTAAATGGGAAGGCCAAGATTACTCTGACTCCAGAAAAGGCTTAGGAATTCTTGTTTTGCCCCAGCATAGGCCCTTAGCTATTCCTCCTGTGTTGACTGTGGTGGACGCTGTATTGGCAGAGGCTTCTCTGAACCCTGATTCCTTGCCTCCTGCTCCTGTCAAGCCTGATAGGTATTATAGGGTGCCCGAAGCTCATAAGTATTTGTTTAAGAGTCCCAGGGCGGACCCAGAAACTGTTTCTCAGGGGCCTAAAGGTGTTAAAGCTTCTGTGGTTAAAAATCCTGTACCCTCTGATAAAGAGGCAAGGGCTTTGGATAGGTGGGGTAAGAAAGTATATACTTCTTCCACTCTAGCCATGAGGGCGTTGAATTGTCAATTTCATATGCTGAAATATCAGAATTATCTCCTTTCACAATTGAAATCTAAGGTGGATGCTTTGGCGGAAGGTATTGAGTGTAAAGAATTGCTGGATTTGGTTCATGTGTCTGAACAAGTGGGTAAGCATTCTTTGCAGTGTGGTTTTGATGCTGTTCAGGCCTCCTCGAGGGTGGCTGCTACTAGTTCTGTTCTTCGCAGGCATGCATGGTTGAAGGATCAGAATTTAGCTGAGCATGTTAAGACCAGGATTTTGGATGCTCCTTTACAGTCTGATGTGTTGTTTGGACCGCCTGTGGAAGCAGTTTTAAAGAAAATGGAGGACAAAGCTAAGTCTATGCAGACTGTTAAAGATTTTTGCAGGTGCAGCCTCGAAGTTTAGTAGAAATTGGCCTGCTAAGGGGTGGACATATCCTGCTTATGGTTCCCAGTCTAGGGGTAGGTCTAGACGTGGTAGGGGCAGGGCTCAAGGTTCTTTAGGCCTAGATCAGACAGTTCACCTGCTCAGACTTCTGGTGAGGGCAGGGGTCAGTCCTTTCGTAAGCAGAACCAATGACCTGCCTTTTCAGCTGCCAGTGGACTCTCGTCTGGCAGCTCCTTTGGGAGGAAGATTGTCTCTTTTCAAAGAAAATTGGGATTTAATCACTCAAGACAGATGGGTGCTGGATATCATTCATCACGGGTACAGATTTTATTTCCACACAATGCCCCTTTCAAAGGCATGCCAGATGTTCCTCCTCCACAAAGAAAAGAGGCTCACAAGCAAGTTTCTCAGTTACTCCAGATAGGGGCTATTCAGCCAGTCCCTGTGTCAGAAAGGGGCTTGGATTTTATTCTCGCCTGTTCCTAGTACCAAAGAAGGGGAACACGTGGAGACCAATTTTGGATTTATCTATCCTCAACACTTATCTGGACATTCCCAAGTTCAAGATGTTGACGTTACAGCAACTGTTACCTCTGCTGGGCAAGGATCACTGGATGGTAACTTTGGATCTCAAGGAAGCTTACCTTCATGTGCCCATAAGGCTAAGTTGCAGAAAGTATTTGCGGTTTCGAACTGGAGATTTTCATTATCAGTTCTCTGCATTGCCCTTTGGCTTATCTACTGCGCCCAGAGTATTCACAAAGGTTCTGGCTCCAGTGATAGCTTACTTCAGGCTTCAAGGCATTCAAATTTATCCTTACTTGGACGACTGCCTGATTCTGGCTCAAGAAAAGGAACACCTTCTACAGCATCTGGAATATGTCATAGCAGTGCTAAGATGCCTAGGGTATTCTGTGAACGAAATAAAGTCCAGTCTAGTACCCTCTCAAGACATGTGCTTTCTGGGTGTGAGACTGAATACAGCAGCCCAGATGGCCTTTTTAACCCCGGACAAACAAAAGAGTCTGTCACTTTACTTCCATCAACTATCTCATCAGTCCGTGCTGACTGCAAGGACAGTCCTTCAAGCATTAGGGTTCATGGCATCTTGTATTCTGGTGCTTCCCAATGCCAAACTGCATATGAGGAAGCTGCAATGGTATCTCAAAAATGTATGGACACAGCACTGCCAAGATTTGTACACTGTCATTCAAATAATACCTTGCCTTCAAAAGGAATTCTTGTGGTGGGCTCAGGAATGTCACCTAAACAAGGGACTCTCTGTGACCCGGCCAGAGGCGAGTCAGATTTTAACGACAGATGCCTCGGACACTGCTTGGGGAGCTCATCTAAATGGAAAGTGGATACAAGACAAGTGGCCTGCCAGACTACAGCATCTACATATCAACTTGAAGGAGATGTTGGCAGTCCAGTTTGCATTGATGGCGTTCAAGGAGTTACTTCTTCCAGGGCAGGTGTTGATTCTGACAGACAACACAACTGTCATGTGGTACATCAACAAGCAAGGGGGAACACATTCTTATCCTCTATGCAGGCAAGCAATGATTTTATGGGAGACTGCGTTAAGCCTGCAACTGACTCTTCAGGCAAGGTTTCTGCCAGGAGCACAGAACTCCCTAGCAGATGTATTAAGCAGACAAATCATGGATCCCCACGAGTGGAAACTGGATCTTCATGTATTTCAGACATTGACAGTGTCATGGGGAACTCCAGACATAGATCTGTTCGCTTCTCCACTAAACCACCAGCTGCCAAAGTATTGCACAAAGGGGTTTCATCACACAGCTTGGAAAGTGGATGCTCTGTCTTTCAGTTGGAAAAACCTTCATGTCTATGCCTTTCCACCTCTGCCTCTTCTTCCAAAGGTATTACTAAAGGTCAGACAGGACAGGCCAAGGATGATTTTGATAGCTCCAGATTGGCCTCGACAACACTGGTACCCACTTCTAAGGAGTCTTGTAAAGAAGCCTCCATGGCCTTTACCTCTGATTCCTCATCTGTTATCTCAGAAGGACGGTCATCTGCTCAATGTCAAGCTTCAATCTCTTCATCTCACGGCTTGGCATATTCTGTGTTGAAGCATGGTAGGTCTCAGCTTCCTCAACAAGTTTTAAATGTGATTATGGAAGCTAGAAGGCCTAGTACTAGGAGAGTGTACGCAGAAAAATGGAAGAGATTTTTATTTTGGAGTACAGCAAAGAATTTGGAGATTTCAGAGCCTAATTTGAGTGTGGCTCTTCAATATCTTACTGAATTATTGGACAAAGGTTTGTCTTTCTCTTCCATAAAGATTCATGCTGCAGCAATTTCAGCTCACTATGATTGTGACCCACCTTTGTTTTCGCATCCTTTGTTCAAGCAGTTTCTTAGAGGGCAAAGAATATAAGACCCCACGTAGAGCTCCTACTCCTGCTTGGGATCTCAATTTTGTGTTGGAAAAACTTACTCTACAACCTTTTGAGCCTGCAGCTACTGCTGAATTGAAATATTTGTCATGGAAGACTGCTTTTCTGTTGGCTATTACTTCTGCAAGAAGGGTGTCTGAGTTGCAGGCCCTTATGGCAGTAGAGCCCTTCTTGATTTTCCATAAGGACAGGGTATCATTACGTACTAATCCTTCCTTTATGCCTAAGGTGGTTTCTAGTGTGGCTTTAAACCAAACTATTCATTTGCCTACGTTTTTTGCAGATCCTCAAAATAAAGGGGAGAAGATTTTACACACTTTAGATGTACACAGGCAACTGCGTTACTATTTGAGCAGGACTAAAGATTTTAGGCAGTCTCAGCAGTTACTTGTTTCTTTTGCTTTAAGTTCACAGGGCAAGCCTGTGTCAAAACAAACTATTTCTAGGTGGATTGGCTTTTGCATTGCATTTTGTTATTCCCATCATGGCAAAGAGGTTCCAGCTGGGATTAGGCCTCATTCCACTAGGGCTACTGCCACTTCAACAGCATTTCTAAGGGGGGTGGCAACTAAGGATATTCTGGAGGCAGCTACTTGGAGTTCAGTGCATACTTTCTCTAGGCATTATCACCTGCCTATATACTCTAAGACTAGAGCTGGTTTTGCCACAGCTGTTTTACAAGGCATGTTGTCAGCTCCTGCTACTTTATAATTTGCCAGCCTCCCTTACCTCTGCTTTGGGATTCTACCCAATTGTCAGGACTGCAGCAAGGGAAGACGAAGAACATAGTACAGTTTTGTACCTACCATAAATGTAGATGTTCGAGGATTCCCTTGCTGCAGTCCAATTTACCCTCCCTCCTTCCCTCTGTGTTTCAGGGTGGTTGTGTAGGTGAGTTTACTTGCTTATATTTTTTGTAAATACTACTGTATATATTGTACATGTTTTTTGGTGCAGGTTGTTTTTGGGACTTGTCTTTTTGGGTCTTCTGACATCTGGGGCAAGAAAAGACTGAGGAAATGACGTCGGTCATGCGCATTAGTACCCTGACGTACTGACGTCAGTCTAAGGCGCCATGACCGACGTCAGCCTTATACTCTGGTATTCGGGCCGACTGGGACGCGGACTATACCCAATTGTCAGGACTGCAGCAAGGGAATCCTCGAACATCTACATTTATGGTAGGTACAAAACTGTACTTTGTAGATATGCCATGTGATCATACTTCTCAACCTCTTAGTGCAAGAAATCCGGACAAAGCCTGACATAATGGGGGTGGGGGCGGGAAAGGCCCCAAAATAGGGACAGATTTTAAGTATTGCTCTAATAACTTAGAAGATCATTAGAATATGAGGATTTGTGTCAACATGCATTTCCCAGAGGATATGAAGTCAAACTCAGATGCATGTCATTATTTAGTGACTTCAATCCTTGCCTCATCCCAGTGATTTGCCAGAAAACAACACACACTAAGATGAAAAAACCAAAAATATGAGGCAAAAATCTGGACAATTAAGAGCTATACCTGTGATTTAATAAGGATGTGGCATTTGACATAAGGAGAATCAACAGCAGTACTGCACAGCATTAATTTTCAGAGCCAGTCCCCCTACTGATGTTATTGGTGTAATCAAAGCCAATCAAAATGACTGTACAGTAAACTCTATTAACCGGAACTCAAGCAACCAGCAAAAAAAAAATATCAAAGAAATATGCAGTACAGTTTTCATGTGTTGCACTGTGTCCCCCCCAATAGAAACATACCTTATGTTTTTAGAGTTTTAAAAAGAAGGTAGGAATAAACTCTGTTTCCTCAACCTGAGAACAAGTCAAACCAAACAAATGGGATGGTGGCCTAATGGTTAATGTGTTTGCCTTACAAACACAAGGTGCAGGGTTCGAGTCTCACAAGGGATAATTGGCTAGGCTTAAAATGGCTCGTAAGGGCAGTTAGCCTAGTACTAATCTATGAATCTATGAAATAGTATAGAGTACAGTATTAGTTAGGCCTATTTTTAATAGCATCTCTCAAGCAACCAGAAACTGCAGTTATCTGGCATCTACCAATCCCCATGGGTGCCGGTTAACAGAGTTTACTGTATAAGGGAGTGGTCTACCAGTAGTCATGAAAGTATAAAACACAGATCTGAAGGTAGCTAAAAAAACTCAAGGATTAGTCAAAAAGTAAATTTTTGGTACACCTATGGAAATTGTTTTGTAAGTTTATCTGCATTATTGTAGGTTATGTAACTGATTATTTTTTTTTTTTTTTAAGATTTTTTGTGGCTAGATGTAGACTGGTATATTTTACAGCCCTTTCAACTCCCTAGCTTTTATTACCCAAACTAATTGAATTTGTCTTTACTGGTGAGGGTCGTATATATTTTCTTCTATGTGAAGCTGCAGTTTTTAAAGCTGCTACTATAATTTATGGTTTTAATGGTTTAGTTGCCTTGCTAGATGCAGCTAATTTTGGATTTTTCCTGCAGTAAATCATATTCTGTTAACTGCAATCAGTGCCTTTATGAACACTCAAAGGGTTACTTCCATAATTGCGTCTTTGCTTGATGCTTTTGTTGAAGTAATGTTGTTTCTTTCGGCTTTTCCCAGTTAGGGGTCGCCACAGCGGAACTCCGGTCCACTAATGATTGGCAGTAGATTTTTACGTGCTGGCTTGCTGGGCCTAACGCACAACCTTCAACGAAGGAACGCCCATTCACGCATGTCAACACAGAAGATGCTCTAACTGAGAATCGAACGTGCAACGTCTAACTGTAAAGTAATACATATATTAAAACTCCCCATTGAAGTATATATATTCATTTACATTATCACCTTCTGAGCCATCAGAGGGTTTTATCAGACACTTAAGTATGTGTAGGAGCTGAGCTTTATCCACCAATGACCTATGCTTTTATTTATTTATTTATGTTTACTTTGTGTTTAGCATGTAGGCCTATTTATAATGTTGACAGTTACAGATTTTTATGGCAATAATAAACTAAATAAAAGCATATTATTTCATGAAGTAGTCTTTAAAAGTGCTACTACATTATTGCTATACTGTTTACTACTAGTTGTAACAAACCCTGCTCATCAGTTATTACTTCATGGGAGTAATATGCATGTGATAACTTTTGGAAAGTTGTGTAGTACAAAATCCTAACATCGATATTGCCTTTTAACACAACACAAGTCTCATCTATTTGCACAGATGACAAACACTGTCCTACTATATAAAATCTTCTCAATACTTTGCAAGGTTTGTATCACCTTTACTCTTGAGAAAAATATTCTTGCAAATGCTCAGGTTTAAATGCTGTATTCCTACTCCAGTCTCCCCAGAGAAGCTCTTCAAAGAACAGAAGGAAATAAACTATACTGTCTGTGGGGGAGGGGGTTAGTACCCTTATCTGTGGTCATGCCCAAGGGTGTAGCCAGGCATACTCTCTGTACTCTAGAGAGTAATTTTTTTTCTGAACCTGTTAGAAACACTGAGGCTTTATCAAGCCATATGATGTCTATAACCATCTAGATAAATTCTTCTAAAAACATGTATATAGCTTACTTACAGAGAGGATTATAAATCTAAAAACAATATGTCTAATAGTGTTTGAGTAGCTGAAAATGTTCCACACATTAACTGTGGGTTGGGGTGAGGCAACAGCTAAAGCAATATGACCAATTCTTAAATGCCAAGTAGATTGGAGGGTAGCGATAACTGTGTCTGAGTACAAAATGGAATTCACTGGCTAGACCCCTGGTCATGTTAGCTGTTCTGTGCTGTATTATCATACCATGGATCTAGTTTCTGCCTTCCAGGGTTAAATGCTGGCATAAGCAACTTCCTACAGCATCCATACTAGCAGGTTTCACTTTACTTCTCTTCTGATTCAACTTTCATGCTATGTCTAGAGAGTAGCAAAATCATAATAGTTCAAAACTGCAAGACTCTGCTTTGTGCCATTAAAATGTTAAGCATTCTTTTACCTGGAATGCGCACACAAGACTTGGCTTTTCATGACATACTTGAAGTCTTACCCCAATTTGAGGGACTTTCTTTGCTTTTCTAGCATGGGTCTTGAGGAGAGGGGAGTCTTACTTCAAGTAATGCATTTCCATAAAGCCCCCATTTCTTCTATTGTTTAATTTGGGCTCCTAAATGGTCCACAGACAGTTCAGTATGTTTATGGCTTTCACTGACACAAGCTGGAACACACTGCAACAGTTATATTCTGCAAGCAAGTGAGGGCTACCTGGCGAACTAGGTGATACATTAAACTAGTTCTAAGCATGCACTATGACATCCCTAAGCTCTACATACTAGCAAGTATATCGTAAAGCCAGCAACAAGCTTGCATCTAAACATTCACGTTCTGCTATTGTATAACTTAAGTATCCCCTAGGTTTGTAAAGCAAATCCAGTTTGCCTCAATTACAAACGGACCTCCATTACTACCTGTCGAAAGGCTAAAAGGGCATATCAGTACCTTGAAAAAAAATTGTTTACTCTGTGAATAATTATAGCTGTCAACAACTAACATCTGAACAGGTTAAGATGGCAAACAGACTTGTGTTGCTCAAATAAATGAGTGACTACAATGAAAGTCCGAATGGAGCACTGATAAATCTAATTGCTATGATATCGCAACGGTCTTAAATGAGAACGGTCTTCGTATATTTGGCAAGCAACTACTTAACCAGCATTCCATTAACACCCTTCAAAAACACAAGTCTGAACGTACCCACTCTTAGATACTGACTGTGAATGAGAGGTCTGCCAGTATGCATCAAAGTATGCTAACAAGTGTAAGGGTTTAGACTTTAGTATGGCATAAAATGTTTTGCCAAAGTAAAATCTTCAGTACCCTTACTGAAGACAAGCACATGGTGTTACAAGTATAGCATACTTGACCTTTCTTGCATAAAGGAACTTCCACAGACATATTAGAGCCATGTATTTTTTTGAAAAAATAATCATGAAGTTAAAGTTTAAAGAAAACTGTCCCTTTTGTTTTCACCCCCCCCCCCCCCCCCCCCACCACCACCACCAAAAAAAAAGTAAGGCCTTTTCCATTTAACTGCTGCTCTTATTTTTTTGGGGCAACATGATCCTTAATGAGTAACAGCAGCACAGCAAGTTTTACACAACATAGCATAACTAAGACGGACATCACAGCCATTTGAGCAGTTCTTGTAGGCATTAATTCAAAATATAGAAAAAGTCTCATAAGGAGGACAATCTCCCTACCCTCAGCCAGGAATAGAAAGCCAGAGAAAAACAGTAGAAGGGGAACCAAATTTGATGACTCTCTTACACAAGCCTCTCAATTGAGAGTCCATATTTAAACAGAGAAAGATTGTTAGACACATCAAGAAGTGTTTCATGGTGTTCTGTGATAAACATTTTGATAGGTTTATATTTAATTTTGTACCCAATTCAGTCACATAATTTTCTGCATTCCATGTAATTGGGCTTTATTTGTTTCTATGCAACCTATGATTTATTTGACTTGGTATCTATGTAATTTTTTTCTGTCCATGGAACTTTTCTCCCCGAGCCTCTGCTGAAAATGAGCTCTTGACCAGTCGGACTTTCCCAGCAAACAAATGCCAATAAATAAATAAATAATACTGAAATGTGGACACAAGCATGGAATTTTGCACTTTGCAACGAGTTGGGAATGGTTTGTCTTTTGGCTTTTTCCAGTTAGGGGTCGCCAAAGTGGAACTCTGGTCTGCTAATGATTGGCAATGGATTTTTACGTTGCCGAATTGCCAACCCAACACCCAACCTTCAAAGAAGGCACACCCATTCACACATGCACCTACCTGCATGTTTGTCACCCAACTGTAATGAGTTGGGAATACTTCTGTGTAATTGTTAGGAAGAATAGCAGACCAGTCTGAGGCCTGCCATCAAACTACAATGGAATTTCTGAAATAAGCTTTTGGGGTATGCTTCAATTGTGAAATAATCCTAAATGCAGCACTATTATAGCAATGCTTGAGCAAATGGGGGAGGGGGGGGGCATGTTCTAAATACTTCTCAATCTCTGATAGTACTTTGAAATTGCAAAAACAATAACTTATTGCAGATTTGTCTTCCAACTTTAAATTAGGAAGACTTGCCCAGAGACTGAAAACCTTGGAAAGCTTTTGAAAACACTCAAATTATTTTGAGAAATTAGAATTTGATATTTAGTTTTGTAAGGTAGGGAAAGTTCAAAGATTTGTCCTGCTTGAATGTTGTAGGGAGGTATTTAATCTGATCACTTTAAACGCTTGCTTTACTTCAACATTAATTGACAATAACAGTTTCCTTACTTTTGCTTTCTAAATACCCGATCAAAGTTCAACTATTTGAAAAGCAAAAAAAAAAAAAAGACATTCTCTTTACACAACATTCAGTAAGTTCCACACTTCTAAAATCCTGAGTCTTGTTTTAACATCACAATAGAGGTCAACTATGAATTGACAGGAGCATAAATTCTTCTGTAGAAACCAATACTTATGAAAGCTCTCTGACTGTATATAGTACTGAGCAGTGCTCTTAACTGTCCCTATTTTAGAGGAACATACTTATTTTCAGTTCTGATACACCTCTGCACAGGATGCTGCTATGGTTGGAGTTGTCTCCCTGTTTTTAAACTTTATTTAGCCCTTCAAAAAATGTTTGAATTCCCTAATTGCATATGATTTTTAAAGCTGTCAAGTACATACAAACAACACAACACTACAATATAGTAGTGGCAGTTTACAGAGAGGCTGCATCTTGCATCTCACTTTTTCTGAACCAAAAATAAATTACCTTTTGTGTTAGTATTTCACAAAACACTTCATTAAAGTCTACACATTTTACCCCAACGTTTTTGAAAATATGCTTATTTTCCATCATTTTTGTCACATTGTTTTTAAACAAGTGTTTCTGAGTAGTACTCCCATGCTTACTGGAAATGTGAAGTTGACTGCTACCTGATGCTCAGATTTTTTACTATTACTATCCACCTGTCCTCCCTGCATTCACACAGGTTTCCTCTGGGCAGGGCTGGCCTTTGGTCAACCACTGCCCTAGTCAAAAGGGCTCTACAGCTACCTCCCACACCACCCGCTGCCCCCCCCCTTTCTGGTCTACCTACACCATCCAGATTATTTTTCTTCCTTTTTCTCATAGTTTCTTACTCTGCATTTTTCCTGTATTTAATTCAACATATTTTAAAGAATATTTTTTGTAGTAAACAAATACTGGAAAAGCACCCTGCTGGAGTAGCACCCTAGACTCCCTCCTAGTTGGCCTATGCCTAAGGCTGGCTATTCCTCTGGGTACTCTGGTTTTCTCCTGCATTCCAAAGACATGCAGTAGGTGGACTAGACATTCAAAATTGGCCATAGATATGTGTGTGTGTGCCATGTGAAAAGAACAAACATGGAAAGGCTAGTGTGAACATTGGCTCTAGATGATTCTAACTGCTGAAATGATACCCTTCCCCATTGCAAAACTGAGGGGAAAAGGGAGAATGGATGGATTTTTACCTGTATGTTCCTAAGTTTCAAAATACAGTTCATTTTGCTAATGTTTTGCAGATTGAGAACTGTGGTTCTTCAGGTGGAGTTCTCACTTGCATGGTTTAATGAAGGGAGACAAGTGCAGTCATATAAAGCTAGAAGAACTAAAATGTGCTAAACCATCAAATCCTGAAGACTAATGAATTCTTATATGCTATTACTTTTATTGTAAGACTAGCAGCTGGCTAGAATCAGAATTTCAACAAAGCATAGATGAGCCATCACACAAGAACAGCCTTAAATAAGAAAATAGGTGCAGAATGAGATGCCTTGGTGTAATATGAGAGGCTAGCCAGGGCAGAATATATTCAGTTACTGGTCTGCTTGTATTGCAGGAAATAGCTTGGAAGGTGTCATTGGAGCCATTGTCTCTAAAGTAGCCCAGAGGTGTGCATAAAGAATTATGCTAATAATTGCCTTCAGGTCCACCTTGGTTGCTGCTTTTGAAGTCCAATATTTAAAAGATAGAAAAGAGGTTCAGGGACTTGATAAAGACTGGAAATGAAACTGTGAGGGCAGTAAGGAAAAACTGTTGCACTTTTTGTCTTACAGGTCTGTTCTGTGTAGCTGTCACTAGTGGTGCATCAGTTGGTAGCTAATAAGCCCTTGGTCTGAAAGATAAAGATGACACTATGACAAAGGAGTCTGTTCACTCTTGTGTCATAGGTAGTGTCAGATCCATACAACACACTTAGGTTGGGAGGGCAGGGTGCATTTTGTATAGTGTTTTTATGTTACTACTGCAGCCCAAGTCAAACCCAGTACTAATACAACAAGCACTTGGCACAGTTTCGGGGGGGGGGGGGGGGTGCTATAAAATGAAATTCTATTGATGTCTATAAAAAAAAAAAAAAAAACAGAGTTACTTCCATAGCTACTAGTCTTTCTTGCTCCATAGGTATTATAAAGGCAGAGCAGACCAACAATGAATAGCACCAGCTCTCAGTGAATAAGTCTGCATAAATAAGGCTAGATGATGGTGCCAAGAGGCTGCACAGAAATAACACACCTGTGTCTCATGCTAAAAGGGGTATAGTCTGTATCTTACAAACTGAGGTATATAAAGGATAAATGGTTGATGTTGCAGAACAAAATTAAGCATGTAATAACACCCTGAGACCACTGGCTGACTAC
This sequence comes from Protopterus annectens, assembly GCF_019279795.1. Classification (NCBI taxonomy): domain Eukaryota; kingdom Metazoa; phylum Chordata; order Ceratodontiformes; family Protopteridae; genus Protopterus; species Protopterus annectens. The sequence continues at coordinate 483,755,575 of NC_056739.1, forward strand.
AAAGTTGTGACTCAGAAAAAGATGTCTTGTTGCTCTGACCTGACTAGAAATGCAGGTCTTTTACATTTTCCTATAAATATTACAGTACTGAAGTGATACTGCTTAAGACCGTGATTCTGGCTCAAGCATTGGAATTGGCAACAGATCCAGCACAAGGCAACCTAAGCAATTACCTAGGGCCCAGTGTTGGTTGGGGAGGCCTATAAGCATTAAAAAAAAAAAAAACACCCACTTCTCTCAAGCCCAGTTACCTTCTTTTTTCTTTGACTCAAATGAAGAGCATGTGAATCAATGGCATCCTGCAGCTAAAGCAGGAAAGCTAGTACAGCATAGTCTTATCAGAAAACAGTACTGCCATTGCTGTATTTCCATTATATAATTCCAAGGTGTGTGCGCGCATACTCGACAGTACATTTGTGCAAGAGTGATTGTATGGGTAGTGCACATATGCACAAGCTTTCTTATAGATTAACTTGCACATGGATAAGAAGGACTTGACTAAATGAGATGAAATCATACATCCTGAGTGGACAGCATGTGCATTATTCCCTGCTGCAGCACAGGATGTCCGAGTAGCATGTTTATCAGTGACTCATCTTTCCTAACATTTTCAGTCTAGTTCTCCTATTGGCATGCATGGTTTTTCTCACTACTTTGCGACTTGGGAAGTACTTCAGATTTTAAAACCACTATCAAAACCCCACTGTATGAAACGCGCACCACAAAAGACCAGTATCCAAAGTTTATTGCACTCTGACATCTCCGCAAACTGCCTTCAAGGAGTAAAATTCACACACAAATACCTGCCTCTGTATACATATGCAGTTCTAACTAATTACATTCAATTATACAATAAAAAAAAATCTCCAATTGCATTCTTGATTTAGTCCATGTGGAAACAATGTTGAATTTTAAAATATACAAATGATTCTTCATACAATAAAATATTTTTATGTCACTAATTCCATATTGGTTACATTTCACCTTTTCTGATATAGTAGATTGTAACCCTGCTAATTCACCTCTGTGCTTTTTGTTAGTGTTCTGCCACTGAACTCGCTCTTTTATTATTCAAAATATCTCTAACATGTTCTTTTAATCTTACTTTAAAGGGCTTTTTACTTTCCCCCCACATAAACTTTGCTGCATGGACATTTGAGGGCATAAATTATGCCCTCCGTTTCACAGGTATAACTCCCTTTTACATTAAAACTTAAACCATTCATTTTCTCAAAACTCAGTTCCACATATTCACACACTTTACATGTCCCACATGCCTTAGTACCATACTCAAAGGGGCTAAGTGTATAATCTACAAGAGGGCTGACAAAACTGCTGCGAACAATAAAATTAGTTCTGTTTCTACCTACTCTACAAGATATTTTGGATATCTTTTTCACCCATTGTGAGAAGTCTCTCAAAGAGCTTAGATTCCCAATAATGTTTAACCCAAGCAACTATTAAGTTGTAACAAAATAGATATCTTCCTTATTATTGTCACTATCTTCCATCAACCTATCTCTAATCAATTTGGATTTCTTCTTAATATATTGGTTAGTAAATCTTTCCCAACAGTTTCCCAAAACTTGGTCATCATAACCCTGATTTTTAAGCATACGGACTGTTCTAATTATCTCTTCAGAGAAATCTGACTCGTTGCATTATCTATATATACGTATAAATTCACTATATTGTAATGCCTGAATTGTATGCAATGGATGACAGCTTTCCACTCTCAATATAGGTTACCCTCTTGAAACTTCTGGTGTACAGATGTCCTATTACTAGCTCCACTAGAAATATCCAACACAACATCTAAAAATTACACTTTTTTTTACCTATCTTTAAACCATCAAACTTAAGGTGGAATCTATTTTTTTTTGTAATTCTTCCACAAATGCTTTCCCCTCATTCTGCCCACAGAAAAATAAGATCATGTATAAATCTGTAATACACTCACATATTGCTGAAAAAAGTTGGACCGATAAATATATTCTATGTGTCAGATTTGTCAAGCAGGCACAGGAAACTTGAAGATAATTCATGCTTAACTTTGACTAGTTATGAACAAATCCTTACTTCAGATTCTGCTGAATGCATTTGTGTAACAATAGAAAGGTGGATGGTGAACATGCCACTATTTATTTCATCTGTGTGTGTTAATTGCAACTGATTTCTCAATTGTGCACTCAGGTGGAAGAGGAGGAAGAACAAGATCCTCCTTTTCTCTTGTTTATACTTAATCAGCCTTAAATAATAGCAATTTGTTTGCCAAACCCATTCAGAGCATTTAGGAGTGAATCTACACGCCAACAGTTACTGAAGTAGCCAAGTATATTAGAATACTAAACAGATGTGTTTGCTGTCAAAGTCAACAAGAACATGCGGTCATAGAAAGTCAGTGAAGGGTTTGAAAGGAGTTTAAACACATTCTTTTGGCTATGTTAGCAGTTAAATGGGTCACTCACTACTGTTATGATGGTGAGTGTTAAATAAAACCTGTATTGTAATGGTCTACCATTGCTAATGCAAAGTTAAAAAAATAAAGTAAAGCATTTTGCAAATGTAAACAGAGTCCTTAATTATTTGAATGGCCGGACAGACACAACAATAACCTCATTTGGCTAAACATGCTATATGACTATTATGACTGTAACATATTTGCAATAACCCTTACTCGAAAAGAAGTGTAAGTTATAAAACAGTAAAATGTATGTTTTAAGAGAGATTACAAAACAAAAATTCTAATCTTGGGGCATTTAAGGAGGTGATCTATAACTTGTGTCTTGTATGGTTGTCTTTTGTTGAGTGTAAACTGTATGTGTGGGACACCAGTATTAGGCTAGGACACTACTGCCTGGTACTTAGTAAAGCTATGAGTCATTAATGAGCTGTTTCCTGTAAGAGAGTTTGATTCCCTTGGCCTTTGATTGTCTACAGTGTGACTCAGACAATCACTTCATTGGATAACAGTCCTACACTGCCACCCCACGTGTATCCATTGGGGCTGTACCAAGCTGTTAAGACACACTTGTCTTTTGAATCCCTGTACCTTTCATGTACATTTATGAATCATCATATGTTTGGCTAAATTCCCGAATCTCTTGTAGTTTAATGGGTTATCAGATGCATTTCCAATAAGTGTAACACATAAGGGAAGAGACATTTACTCTTGTTAATGCCAAGTCTGTTTTGAATGTGAATATTTTGTTTTATGTAGTAAATGGCTATTAGTTATTGCTATAATTTTTAAATAAAAGTTGTACAGTAAATACAAAATTCTGACCATTGTAAAGATAATATGATGTGCACTGAGAGATTACAACAGTTGCCAGGTAGTGGCTGTGAGGAGGGCCTAGTCCATTACCCTGCTTTGAGCCCCATTTGACAATGATGTGCCTCTAACTAGTATGGTTGAGACTAGAAGTAGATGAGATCATCAAGGACTTTCCACTCGTCTGCTATTTGTGGTAAATACCAGCTCATCGTAATAAACTTGGGGATTACTTGGATCCCTGTATAGATATGAACACTTATGGATATTAACTGCAGTAACTTTAACTTGTTTGCACTGAGAGGAAGGAACACATGAAACTGAGGTATAACATTTTTGGACAATGCACCAGGCATCTTTTTGTGTAGGATTCAAGAGTAGAGAGGTTGGAGAAAATACTCTTAATAGGGCAGGGGAGCAGTCATCAGGATTTTGTCACACCCAAGCAGGATAGATGGTTAGCTAGTATACAGTGTACTTCAATGGAGGGGAAGTAAAAGCAAGAACACTTGCATATCTCAAGCTTGCCAAAGACTTACAAGTTACAAGGCTGAGCTCAAATATGGAGTAAACAGGAGTTTGAGACCATAAGGAAGTTCTATAAAACTAATGCAGGACTTTCAAAATAAGCTCAAAATGTGGCACTAAGCAGTGAAAGAGGGTTTGACTTTGTATATTCAAAAGACAACCGAGTCCTACGACTCTATCTAGCCAGTACTTAGGCTGTACCTGCTCTTTCCAGAAAAGACAGATCAGTCCTTCCCAGAGTAAACTTGAGATACCTGTCCAGCACAAGCTTGTGTAAAGGAAGACAGTTGCACTGCCTAACATGCGGCTATGTTATTAACCTGTCCTCCATGTTTTACTCATCTGTTACTTAAGCTTCATGTATCTGCTTAATATATTGACAGAGAAACTGTAGGTTGTGTGTTATACAGCTATTTCACCAGTGGTGATCTTGGGCACATTTCTAGTGTGGATGGGAGGAATACACATATAAATGATGTGACACTAGGGTATCATGCCAGAGTATGGGTGGGAGAAGATGACATAATTTCTGTGCTCCTTACTATACAGGAGTAACTCTGCATGTGAGGAAGGCAAGTCTGAAGTAAAAGATGGTAGCAAATTTTACAGCTGATAGTATTCATAGAGTAGAATTTGCTCCAGAACTACAAGTAATCAGGTTCATTGCATCACAGTACTGCTGTAGCACATTCACAGCTCAGACATTCTCTGGCAGGAAATCAGGCCCAGTGCTTCACCGGCGGTTTATAGGAAGAGGACTCCTTAGCAATAGAATAAAGATAATGGGGAACCTGGTTGCTGAATGGCAAGATAAAGGGTTGCGGATATGAACAAAATGATGAGGGAGAAGTTCAGTACTCATTTGGACAAATAAGACTATAAAGAACAAGGATAAACATCTTTGCTAAGATCCCAACAGAGGATGAGGAAGAGTCCTTAAAGAAGCTTAATTCTGAGGAAAGGTAAGGGGCACACAAATGCTGGGGAAGAGACCTTGAAGCTTGATTTATGTAAAGTAATACTTGAGGGTCACACATTTTAAATTGCAATGATACAGCTTGAGGGCTGACATTAGTTCCTGTTTTACACATACCTCAGTGCTCTACCTCTGAGAGGCTATAATATGAAAATAAAACTGTGAAAACAGTTCAAAGGAAAGTAAGAAGTGAGAAGTGGAAAGGATGACAAAAGGAGCTAGACCACTTCTGTAGAGCACAAAAGAAATGAAATCACAACCCAAGTGCAGAAAATCATGTCTGAAAAGCCCACTTTGAAAGTAGCAAAGGCCGCAGATCCCCTTTGAAAGTAGCACAGGCCGCAGATCTCCTTCTTACCAGAGAAGATGAAGCAGACACTTCCTTCTGTGAAGGTTCTACAAATATGAATGGACTAGTTAAAAGGGTGATAGAGGGGAACCAGATAAATTCAGGATGGCATAGAAACCTGTTAAGGGTGGAGGTAGTTAAGGAAGCAGGATATGTATTTCTTAGGTCAGGCTATATAGGCTTGCCTCATATTAAACTAATTCACAATACAATGCTTCTCTAGGCCCTGTAAATGAGAGATCTCATCGTTGGCAATAGTGCTGAGAATTCAGTTTTAAGAAAGCAATCACCATACATGTAAAGGTCCACAATAATCTGAAACCTAGGTATTCAGGGTACACTGAGACAGATACTGGTGATAAAGATAGTTTTGCCCACGTTTTTGAAAACAATGAAGATACAAAAGCTAATGCATTACTCTAACTACAGTTGATTTGAGTTACTACGTATACCTGTGCCAAGTCTTACACAGCTGACTTGAGACAGTTGCAGTTGTGACTAAATCCATGTAGAGTTTAGGTGTGTAGCAAATAGATGTAAGACCTTGTAGCCTTTAAGGTCCAGCTGAGACTAGTAATACAGTTCATGCAGGTGTGATTCTCAAGTCACATGGAGACAGAGCCCAAACTTTGAAAATACCCCTTCCTTTTCTGGGGGAGTTGGCTTTAACCTAACTGAAAATCTCTAAATGCTGTACAGCATTATTGGCACATTCAAACTACCAGAGGAACACTTATTGTATTACCCTCCATATAAGCTGCTATAGGCTAGTTCTAGTAGAAAACTCTTGTTGCTCTCTTGGTAGCCTTGTTTCTCTTTAAGACATTCTCCATTATGCCAAATGGGTCTAAAATCTTACTTAAAGCTTGACAAAGCTTCACTTATCTATTTTAACGTCCTCTACCATGTATGTTGCCATTCTGTCATTGGTTTGAAAAACTGTTGGCTCTGGCATAGACTGAAACTGGCCCAGGATCAATATGCAGCTCAACTGCCTTACTCACCTAGCATGAATGAGATGCTCACCCTGTTAGAGTGGCAAAACTGGCTGTGGAATGCACACCTTCACTCAGACTAGGAAATCTTGAAATGCAAATGGCCCACCATGAGGTGTACATTAAGGTACTGTGATGGATGCTTCCCTTCCTGTAGGATATGAGAATGCTTCATGTGGGGAAGGCATGGTGAAATGCCTGTGTGGTGACATCTTGCTTATGTGCCATGTTAACATTCTCATGACAGTAAGTACACAAACAACCCTCTTATCTGTGTGAATGACTGTTCCCTCAGACAACTTTCCTCCCCATGATTATACAGGATACACCACCACTTAGGAACAAATGGACTATTTTCGTTTAAACAGAATTATGGGCAGTAGGCATAGAGGGGAAATGCCTACAAAGAATACAGTCCTTGCATTGGTTTCATCCATCTTAAATAGCTTTAATTTATTGTAGATTATATCAATCTATATAATTATCTACAAAATTTTCAGAAATGTTGAGTGTATAAATACTGTTTTGTATTGAACACCCTATGAAGAGTTTCTTTACCTCATTAAAGAATTGAATTCATGTAGAGTTTTCATAACTAGATGCCACTAGAGCTGTGAAGTGTAAACCAGCACAGCTATAAGTATGTGCAATAAAGGATGCTGCCTTCTATTGAGTAATATAGTACAAATCACACTGCAAACTGTCAATGAATTTTTGGGGCTGTAATTTAACATAGTTCATATTTGTCTTACTTTAATATTTTGGCCTGAGAGCTTTTATAATCTGCTGTTAAGAAGACTGCCAAGCCTCAAAGACTGACATAGATGTATGTGCGGCAGAATTCCTCTGCACAGGAAAGCAAGACCAGGAGTAAAAATGACATTACTGGTGAGCATCTTAAGTCACAAAGGCTTTAGCAAAAACCACCAAGGAAGTTTACTCACCACTGTTTAAATAACGTGACTTTATGGCCATAATTAAGTTTAAACATGGCTGTTTCCTGAAAAGGGTCAATCAGTTTTTTTTCTCCTTGCAACACGTCTATTGTGTATTAGTATTAATCTAAATGGTATGATGAGTATCTGCTCCCCCCTTTCCTAACCGATGATTGAGCATTAAGTGTATAACCTTTGGCCACTTGATGGCTTTGTCTTGTGGATCATGTGACAGGGTAGTCCTTAAAGGAAGGAAAAAAGATGTCTTGGCTGGAGAATGAAGTTTGCTATGTAAACTGGCAAGGGTTTAGAATTCCACCTGTGTTTAGCTTTGAAAAGGGAGGTTTCCATAGCTAAAATACTTGCTTATAGGATATGAAGTAAAATGTGGTAGTGTTTTCAAATGATCCACTATAATTTGTGCTCTAACCATAACTAGTAGCCTCCATTGATATTCAATGAAGACTCTTTTGACCAAAATTACTGTGAAAAATGGAAATACTTGCTAGTAGTTTTGACTGTGCAGCTGTATTTGATTACCAGGTAGCTACCATCACACAACTCAAAGCTGTGGAAAGGTCAACTGGCCTAATTTCTGGCATATGTGTTTTAACGTAGCATGTCAGTCTCTTAATTAATCAGTTCTACAACACACATCCTAAACTTCAGATTTTATTCTTCTAGTTGTAAGCTGTACCAGCAAAAGAGCAAGAAGTCATGGTTGATCATAAGTTGCAGAGATACAAAGACACCTTTGCTGATCTGGTATTGGCTTTTGGAACCCAGTAGGTAGGTTCAATCCAAATTAATTCAGCTACACCTTACCAATGGATGACATGTGGGATAAACATTGGTCTATAATCAGTCCTTTAGTATTCAGTAAGCTGGAACCTGTACAACTGAAGCAGGCAAAGAACATATTTGCAGGTGACTACATGTAGGGCTGCAGTGTAAAATAAGTCTAAAACTGTTGTAAAAGAATGATGTGAAAGCATCTCATTCAGAATATCGCCTTTGGTAGATGAAAGGGTGCTTTCTGCAGATCTGAATGTCTGACAAGATAAGCTTGGCTAATACAGTATATAATGGATTTTGCACACTTTAGCACCTGTGTACTATGACAAAAGATACTTAGATTAAGAGCAGAATAAATCCCTGTCTGAGTAGGGAACTAACTGTCCTAAGTCAGCTTTCCTATTATCTGTACAAGTCTTTAAGATTATGCTGTGATACAAAACTACCTAGGAGGACAGCAGTACACACACTAGCTAGTGCCTTTAATGGACTAAAGGACCCACCCAAACTGTAATACACATGCATTTTGCCATGAAACTAACATTGCAAAATATACTTTTAGACCTACTGATGTCGTGATTGTACCTCTGCTAAATGCACTACCGCATTAAGTTAGCTGTACAACAGCAGTAGTGCTTCTAATGAGAGCACAATACACTCTCCTTGTTTTCAGCAAACATGACAAAAACAGTACAGATCTCTGCTTCAAATACACTTTGCTTAACTCCCATGCTTTTGTGCTCATCTAATGTATTGCAGGAAAGTGCCACTCAAGTCTGGAATCACTAACTGCAATAGGTCCTGGTAACTCTTGCCTTATTTATTACAGTTTGATGACTGGGATAGTCCACTGGGCCTGGAAGAGCCCGTTTTCAGTGGAGGCCCGGGGAGAAAAGCTCCACAGGATATAGACAATTATGCAATAGTTATACAAAGTAAAGTAGTAGAACAGTGAAAAATACAGAGATAATATACAGTTTGTTAAAAAAAAGACATGACATTTCTAATCTTGGGTAATAATTTACAAAAGTGCCATTCATATAGTCTAAACATATTAAAAGTATAGGCATTTCAGATGAAAAAAGCATGTAAGTAAAAACATTTATGTACATATAAAAACAAGTTTTTTTTTTAAATTAGAAATATGAGGAGAGGATGAGAGCTGGAAGAGGTAAAGGGTGGTAAACAGTGGAGAAAGGGAGTGGGTTGGGGGCGTTTATGAGGTGTAGGGTAGGAGAGGAAGTAGAGGCAAAGGGTAAGAGAGCACTCTGATAGATGGTTGAGGTATATAGTGCATGGGAGATGCTGTTAGAGTTTATGTGGTAGGGGTACAGGAATATTCACACTTTGAAAGGATGTGAGATTGGAGAAGAGTTTTGGAGTTTGAGTGGCTATGAGCCTTGAATGTGAACCAATACTTACCACTCCTGTACAATGTGAACCAGTACTTACCACTCCTGTACAATGATACAAATCAAAATGTTACATCCTGTCTTAATACAATGAATGTCACCTCTCATAGTAATTGGGGATGATGGTAGATAATCTTAAAATTGATTTGCGTATACAAAATTGAATAAACTCATCTAAAAATTTACAGAGAAACTTTCTACCCAGTGCAACTAAAACTAGGCTTGCCACTACTTGGAACCTCCCCTTACTACTTCATTATGGCACTGCCGTACTTACTAACCTCCAGGCAACACAAAAATCAAAACTAGAATAATGTTATAATAAAGTGGCTGAATTTGCAGCAATATCTTTCAGAACCCATCAATGTATAGCACTAGAAAAAGCTGGAAATGGTTAGAACTACACCATCAACTAACATGCACACAGCTTCTTACCACCTATATAATTGTGCAGTATCCACCTACTTGTCTAGTACTAAATACCATGTTCTCAATTGGTCATTAAGATCCAATGACCAAAAACTCCTCTCTGGCCACAAACCTATCAAATTTGATGGGCATGATCTTCACTCATACTATCAGATCAGTACTCTCCCTCCAATCCTTTAAAACCATTCTGAAAGTCTTCCTAGCCAAAATCTGGCTCTGTTCTTGTTTGACCCAGGATAAATCATATCCCTAAATAGGAACAGGTACCTCTTCATACCTTACACTTACTTCAGTTTTCCTCCTGACTCGAAATACATCAAAACCCTGATTTTTTTTTCCCCACTTCATGTTGCAATTCCTGCTCGTATTATACAAGCTTACCTTTAATATCTCTATAAACTGGCTAACATTTCCCTAAATATTAAATCTGTCACATAAGTTGTATCGACTGTTAACCAATGTCTTTACATAATGTCTACTTTGATATAACTAAGCTGTAGATTTGTTTGTATTTTTGAAGATTGTAAACGTACTTGATTTTTCTCTCTGGTCCTTTGTTGGAATTGGGCTCCTACCTAGTCAGACTTTCCCAGTAAATAAAATGTCATGGTCATATTACATAGGGGAGAGACTAGAACTGCACCTAGCCATAAGCAGCTGCTGGCTGTGCTTCCAATAATGTAATATTTGCTGACAAACAATGGCCAATAATAGGCTGCTTCTGAGCTAAACTGTTCATTCCACTTAGTGAATCAAAACCAGTGCGGACTACTAGTCTAACAATTGCACTTTTTCTGTCTTATGAGAAAGAGCTACCTGTAGAATACTTCAAAACTGAAAGGCTACAAAATGGAACATCAGCTTCAACAAGGACCGTAAAGACATGACATTGACTTGGCAGCTAGCAGTTGAGATGTACAGAAATGATCTGCTAAATAGTCTCACACTTATATTACTTACAGCAACGGTTGTTGTCTTTCCAGTGCATTTTTGATGATAAAAATTAAAATATAAAAAATGAAATATAAAAATTAAAATGTGTAAAGCAAGACAATGTGTTTTTCTCTGGCCACTTGATTTAGCAAAGGGGTCCTTCTCTCAAGGAGAAGGTTGCATGGATTCTCTGATAGTATATTTTGAGGGCCTCTTAATCACAACTCTGCTGAACATATAGAATTACCTGAGTTTGAAATATGACCAATGAGAAATGTATATGTAGAAATGATGGTAAAAAGCAAGCAGTGCAACCTGTTATACTCAGCTTCTTATACTTGCCCATATAACTTCACATGAACTCAACTTCAAAGCACTGAGAAATGGTTTGTTGGGGGGGGAGGAGCTGGTTTAGGTAACATGGTGTCAAAAGTAGCTAATCAGTTTAACTTTTCACATGCAAGAGATGGTACCGTGATATTGAATGGGCTGCTTCCTGTGCCTGGCCAGGAAACTTTTGGCCGAAGAAAGAATTCACAATTCTCTTCTACTGATCTAAGTAGAAGCACCAGCTGTTGAAGGTGAGTTTATCCTACAGAAAACTTGCATCAGTAGTGGGATCTACTCCTGACATATTCTGTGCACATATTATATTCCAACTGAGTAGGTCACCATCATAAAATGGTGCCAAAACCGGGTGTAAGACTAATTTGGGTGAATACAAAAGTCTAGGTACCCTTTCCCCAGGCATTTTGCATCCAAATCCCCTCGGATTGAGTATAATCTATGTCCAGCCTCACTGTCTATCTAATTCCAACATTCAAGCTACAGTGGATCTGCATCCATGTTCTACTAGAACATGGCAGTGATTAGCAATCAGATTAGAGGGACTACTCAACCTTGGGGTAGTTAGGGCAAGTATGTGCCATATCCTAGCATATTCCCAGTTAACTACAATAAACGCTGATTAAAATGTTCTCCAGGATGAAGGGAGATTGACAGATGGAAGAAGTTTACAAATGCACTCAAGGGCAATCCACGTTGCTCTTATACCATCAAACAAATGTAGCTAGATGTAGAAGCTTGAATTGGCTTACATTTAACTGGTTACAGCTGTAAGGAAACATTTCCTACAATTTCATTCAGAGCAGCCAGCTGTTCTCTTTGTACTGCAATGCATGAAGTAATTTCAAACCGCAAGACTCAGGTGAAAGTAGTTTGTTTATGCTTATGAATTTGGGGTTCATATCTTATGAAACCAGACTATTTTTCTAAATGAGCCACACTAACACTGCCAGGTCGGAAGTACTGCTATACAACTACCTTTAAGTGAGTAATGTAGGCTGGGCTAGAATTAGGAAACAATGAAATGGTGAAACGAAGATAATTGCTATTGGGAGAGCATGTTTTAGGGGGATAGGACAAGGTAAACAGACGCTGTAAACTAAAGGGTATTTACACACCTAGGTATATGTTACATGTTGCACAGTAGTGGTAGAGCCGGTTTTGGCTAGAAGAATGCTCAACTGCCCTGCAAATTCTATTGTGATTTATCGGAATTGGAATTTCCCTCATTTAGACAACTTACCAGCAACATTGAAGAGATCAGTAGGTCAACTACACAGTACTAGAGGCAGGCATCCTGTTGAACGACCAGATGAGTTACTGCCCTTGTCATATCATGTATTACTGGATCAATGATGCTGCATCTTGGCCTGCATTTCATTAAACACCTTAAAAATTAACTCCATGGTGAGATTTTAACTCCCCAGTAGTAAACCGTACTATGTTTAAACTGGAATAGTCAAAGCCGTATTACTACATAAGCCCAAAAATAAACTATTTCTCCACAGATGTAGAAAAATGCAACTGGCTTCACTGACACGAACAGTTTGCAATGTTTCACCACTTGGCCACAGGAAAGCATGTGGTCATAGATGGTCTCATCTGAGGAGGAAGACAGCTGACATATTAAGCATAAGTAGTGGGCTCTATTTCAGTTAATCCATTTGAGGTCTGGTCCCCACAAAAAAGTTGCATATATAAGAACAAAATCAGGCCAACAACCACAGGAACCATAACATGTCTACCCGTATGCATAGTTTGCACAACTTCCCACCTTTCATAAGCACGCATTTGGGCAAGGCCATGTATGATGACCTCTAGACTAAGCTCGTCTACTCATCCAGTTGTTAAGACTAGCCTTGAAGTACAACTCTGCTTAACCTGTACTGAAAACATATTCCATTATCTAGAAATAATTTTTGGGCTCTTATCTTTCATGACTCAAGAGTTAGCTCAGCAGCTAGTAGGCTATAGACTGCCAATCAGGAAAACCAAAGTATTTTAAATCCTTCAATTTTTTTGGTTAGATTTGTACATGCCAAATTGTATTCAGTGATGGGTTTGGAAAAAAATGTAGTGATAAGATTACCTTTGCATCTTGTACATATCTTAAAATTTAAACAGGACCAAACAGAATCCATACTAAAGTAAAACATGATCAAATAAGAGTTGTCCACATAAGTACCCACATCTCATATGACTCATAAGGAGGAATATCACTGCTCCCATTTAGCTTTTTTGCTGAAAGCTTTTCTGCATTATTTTCATTGAGCTCAATAACATTTTGATTACATTAGGCATGCACATATTCCAGCCTTTGTTGGAGAAGTGTAGTACCTGATTAAGTGCTTATCTTGCAATCCTAATTCAACTTGGGTTAACCATACTTCTAAATTACTAGTTTGGATTACAAAACAAATGGCCCAGCACCAGTCCCTAGGGTGTTCCACTAACTACAACTTTACATTCACAGAGTGCTACTGCTCTCCTCTGATCTCTTAGCCAATTTACATTTAAGCAGATGACATGGATTTACCATGTATTTATTTATTTAATTGACATTTGTTGACCGGGAATGTCTGACTGAGCTTGTACCCTTTTTCAGCAGAGGCCCGGGGAGAAAAGCTGCACAAAGTATTGCATACACCATAAAAATGTTTGCAAACAGTACAGTATACATGAGGTAATATCATTATAATGCTTGGCTTCCCACTTGTAGCATGAGAGTTTAAAAGGTGTCATTTACAAAAAAAGGCAATAAAACACATTAAAGGTATTCATTCAGTTAAGGCTAAATTACTAATTCCAGTGTGGTTATATAGTTTGGAAAGCCTTGACTCCAGGTCAAGATAAGCCGAATGTGTTCAGGGATCATTGTCCACTTCTGGATTTCTAAAAAAGCCTAGTTTAAGAAAGCAGGACTTTCAGATGCAAGAACAAATTGAGTGGCATCTACACTGGGTCTGTGTTCAGCCATCAAATTAATATTGCATCAAACGGCAGAACATCAAATGATAGACATCAAAATTGAATTTAGTGCGACCTGGAAGTTGGTATATATAATTAGTGGGGGCTGGGAGGCACAGCTCCCAACAACAAGAGGATTTGTGAACACCGGAAATACTTATGAGGGGGTTATTATCCTCCACATCCCCTACTCCATGTTAGTTATATATATACCAACTCTGAGGTTGCACTAAATTGGGGAAAGGGCAGGTTCTGTTATAGCTACATTACCTGTTAGCAGGTCGCTGTTTGATGGCCAGCTATGGCCATTCAATGTATTTCTTTTCAAAAATTTGTCTGTTTGGTAAAAGTCAGCTTCGATGTCTAACATTTGGTGTTCAGCTGTTCAATGTAATAATTCGATGGTTAAAATGTTAATAATGTTAGTTGCTTTTTTTAATGCGACTTAGCCAATTAAAGTTACATGAAAGGGTTTCAAGTAACAGTGCTGCATAGTACACTAGTTGCTGTCATATGACTTTTTAAATTGAAGGGTTGTATGTATATTTAAAGGTTATTAGTATTATAAGGTTGTATGGTTCTGAAGACGTCCCACAGAAATTTCAGGGATGAAAGCGCTTAACCGTTTACCCTTGATTTCTTTTTGGATTTTACTGCCTATTCAGGTTCTGTGTGTTTTATTAATTTTTTTTCCATTCTTTGGACTTTGGTACACGTTTTGTGAAGTGAACCCTTGTTGGACTACAAAGGTATTTTTACTGCCATTATCTTCTCTTTACTCAGTGTGATGCTTTTTTTTTTTTTTTTTTTCCTGTTCACTAGTTTTGTTTCTACTTCACATCATTCATGCTAGTTTTGCATAGAAGGCTGAGGCTGATGGGTATATAATTACCTGCCTCTGTAAAGGGACTACCATTGTGCAGAACAGTCAATTGGCTATTCTCTAGCCATCAAGTAGAAAACCTGTGGTTAGATTGAGGCAAAATCAGCCAAGAAAGGCCCACTTTCACTGCAGCCCAGTGAAAATACATTTAATGAAATCAAAACAAATAACCAGAAAATAAGAAAACCTATTACAATGAAATACCTATACAAAGTTCAACATTTAAGTAGAGGGTCAGTGCAATCCTGTTACTGACAATGCAACCTGGTATGTTACATGGTCCCTTTGAAGTATCACTTTAAACCTTTGACAGGGATCCCCAGACTTGTTCTAAAGTGATCATTACAAAAAAAAATTAAGGGATGGGGAGGCAATACTATGGGTATGTGGAATAAAGTTGGCAATAAAACTTATTTGCTGTATCCCTGATTTATGATGAGTTATGGATAAACTGCATTAGTTTCCTGATTTGTAGTTTCTATTGGTTCTGTAGCACCCTCATACTTGTTCATGTTCTAAAGGTGTCTAAAAGTTTTGCTGGCCAGTTTCTGCATGGTCGTTATGGGGCTGGTGATTTCTTTTTTCCCCTTCATACTTTCAAGTCTCATCAATTGTTTATTCCTGAATAATAGCACTACATTTAGGGCCGATGGGCACAGATGCTCTACAACAGCTGTTTAGGTGCTTATAAAATCACAGCTGAATGCAACAGCCTTCTCAGCTAGATCGATTTGGGGTGGACTGAATTTTGAGTAGGCCTTCCAGGCGCATTCAATTTGCCTCAAAAAAGTCCCCAAAAACTGTCTTTGAGTGGTACCACTGGCCTTGACCTGATTTAACAAGGGATAAAATGTGGGTTGAGGTATACATGTGGAAATTAATATGCTAAGTGGGTCAATGATATAAACCTCTAGTACGCTGTTTCACAATCTGCTCTAGTGTATTGGCAAAGTCTAGAAAACTTCTGAGCATATCCTTTAATACAGTTGTAAGTATACAAATCAATGCTTGCTAATCAGGAATCCCCTCACAAGAAGGTATTTGATTTACCATTTAACACTTCAATTGTAGTAAATATGTGAGCTTAGGATCCACCAATAAGTGCCACATGAGCAATAAAAAGAAGCCGGTTTATTGCAAAAACATGAAAAGAGGACGAAATACAAGTCGAAACCCCCCCAAAAAACAACGTTAATAATTCAAGAAGTTGATTCAAAAGTTAAGCGCTTTCACCCATGGCAGCTGGGCTGCTTCAGAACTTTTCATGTTTTTGCAATAAACCGGCTTCTTTTTATCGGACGTGTGATACTTATTGGTGGATCCTAAGCTCACATATTTGGTTTGTTTCGTTTTGGATTATTCAGTTGTAGTAAAGTAATTTCCATGATATTGGGTGACATTCATGGGTATCTGTAGCTAGCAATGAAGTAAGCTGGATTTAAGGTTTGTGGACGTCTGGTCACAGTGGCGGATAGCTTGATGTGAGGCAGTTCTGACAAATACTCCATGACAGTTACCCAGGGCCCTGAAGGGATGATGAACCTAGCTAGAGACAGAGTGCTGTCATTGCACTCAGTTATGCATGATAATTGATGAATATGTTTAGAAATATATTCTTTATTATAAATTATATTCATTAGAAATATATTTCTTAAAAATAATTGGCTTTGCTCCTGCACAACTCCTGGTTAGCTGTTCCAAATAGCTCTCCCCCCCTTTTTTCTTCTCATAACTTTTTCCTCCTTTAATTGCCTCATTTCTTTTTATCTCATAGGTAACAGATTCCTGAGCCCTTGAATTTATTATCCAGTTTGTAACAAAACTTTATTAACTGTTCATTTTTTTATATAATTGTCTTTTCTTCTACTATTTAATGTTAATATATTTATTTCTCTACAGGTATCCTATATGAACATTGTACCGTTTACACTTTATTCCTACATATTTTTTTTCTAATATGCCAACACTGTAATCGGTGGAGCTTTTCTCCCCGGGCCTCCGCTGAAAAGGGTATTTTTAGATCCAGTCGGACACTCCTGGTAAACAAATGAAAATCAAACTCAGTCAATCAGTAAATAAAATGCAGAAGGGCCTACAGTTCTGCCATCTTTCTATTTAGACTCCTTGCAGTTTGTGGCACCCTGATGTCTAGAATTTAATTTTGATTTGCAGAACTGTCAAGTAGTGGAAGGCTGCATAAAAGGCACTATAAGTAAGGTACATACAAGGCCTGGTATGACATATTTGTTTTCACCAGAGATTGCTTATCAATCATCTCATCCCAGGCCAACATACTGGATATCCTTGGAAATACAATTATAGCCTTTTATGTCGCAATATCCAGATGATCTTAGTAAAAACAAGATATTGAAGACCATTTTTTTTTTTATCCTTCCTGTATCTAACACATGCATGATATGTTCCATCATGATCCACTCAGTACAATACCAAACGTGGCTCCTAAGTAGTTTAAGCTTTTACGTAAATCTGTAGGAAAACTAGGAAATGTTACTCTACTCGCATGAACAATAGCAATAAAATCCCAAACTGACGCCTGAGAGTCTGTAGGCTACCAGTGATCATTAGTCCTGCCCTAGTGATTGCAGATTTAAAAGTAAGTTAGTGGGAAGACTGTTTAACATGTGGGTCCTGCAATGTGCACTAAGCAGGTGGGAAAATAAATGGTAACTGACCCTTAAGTGGAGGGCCTTCCCACTTTGATCTTCTGTCTCTAGTCAGAGAAGACTGGGAGGAGTTACCAAAGTAAGGCGAACAGTAGGAGCAGGCCTTTCAACAAGCTACTGAGTTTAAAGTGCAACTGGGCAGGGCTGGTAGGGAAAAGATTTCCTATACTGATTAACTTAATGATGCTTTTTCTGTTCCTTCTGCAGATTAGCTAGAGTAGATCATTTTACAGGAAAAGTGGAAAACAAATTTGCTAACTTGACCCCAAGTAAAAACACAAAACAACTTTGCAAAATGGTAACAATGCAAGTATGCATGCCTTAATGAATTCCAAACTAATGGCACATGAGCTGCCAGTGCAAGTCAGTGCCACATCCTAAAGTTACTAGTTGCATGCCTTGCATAACGCTGTCCTTTGTTAACGCTAGCAGTTGCATGCCTTGCATAACTGTGTCCTTTGCTAAAGCTACCAGTTGCATGCGTTGCATAACACTGTAGTTTGCTAAAGCTACCAGATGCATGCCTTGCATAACTGTGTCCTTTGCTAAATCTACCAGTTGCATGCCTTGCATAACACTGTTGTTTGCTAAAGCTACCAGTTGCATGCCTTGCATAACTGTCCTTTGCTAAAGCTACCAGTTGCATGCCTTGCATAACTGCGTACTTTGGTAAAGCTACCAGTTGCATGCCTTGCATAACGCTGTCCTTTACTAAAGCTACCAGTTGCATGTCTTGCATAATGCTGTCCTTTGTTAAAGCTAGCAGTTGCATACTTTGCATGACTGTGTCCTTTGCTAAAGCTACCAGTTGCATGCCTTGCATGACTGTGTCCTTTGCTAAAGCTACCAGTTGCATGCCTTGCATAACGCTGTCCTTTACTAAAGCTACCAGTTGCATGCCTTGCGTAACACTGTCCTTTGCTAAAGCTACCAGTTGCATGCCTTGCATAACGATGTCCTTTGCTAAAGCTACTAGTTGCATAAAAAACTGGCTAAAATATGGCCAATAAATGGGAAGGTATTCTACACAGAATGTGGTAATAGTCTTGAGTAGCTGTAAGTTGTAGCATCTGATGATATGCAGCTAAAGTACCCCAAGAATTTCTTAAAACTGCTCATTCTTGAAGTAAACATTTAACTCCTTTAAAGAATTACACGGGTGGAAAAGTAGCTGCCCTTCTGTGGTGCTAAACTGCTATTACCAGAATTCAGTATCCATGTGTGGTCATTGCATAACTTCAGTTACGAGATACTGGACTTAATTAATTAGTACCTTGTCAACCTTCTTGGCACACAATTAATCTGGGGGAGGGGTATTTTTGGAGTTGACCCAGTATGTAGTTGGAAGGAGGGGAAGCCAATCATGTTTACAGAATCTGAGTCAGGCAGAACCTAAAGGATGGAGAGAATCTGAAATTGGCCAGTTAGTGCGGTGATTACTTTGGTCTTGTACAAGGCCCTGTTATAGATTTAATAAATATTGATTATTTGCTGTTTGTGCAAAGCAATAGTAAATGTCCATGTTGGATTACTCGTACTACGTATGAGCTTGTGTGATCTACTCCACTAAGCTTTCATTAGGGTACTATAACTTGTCTCTCTCTAGCCTTAGAGTAAAACTCTTATTGATTTAAATTATATCCCCAAAAGATTTGAGGCAGAATTTTGAATTTCATAATTTTGATTGTCTTGTTTATTGTTTACGGGTTCTAGGTTTTGATTCCTGATGCTTTTGAGGCTACAGATAGCAGCTCAATTTTGTAAATGGCTTTTACAGTAAGATGGATTACACTTGACAGTCTGAACATGTGACCACACAACCTGTCGGTTTCTCCATGTAAATATTAAACAGTGCATCTGTTAATAGATGACATGTTCTACTTTTAATTCTATTTATAACTAGGCATACATTAGCAAATACAACAGGTTAAGAATCTCCACATTTTTTTCTGGTTGGCATTGCCTTTGCTAGGACTGTGTAATTAAGCATACTACCTCATTAAAATGAGGTGGGATGTGAAAAATCTTCTATGGGTGAAACTCGCAGGCAATTTGGATTAGAGCCACACCAATGGAATGTGGTTTGTGGCTGGTCAGCACTCAGCACGTGTACATAATTTGCACTAAGTTGACTCCCTACAGCCATCACTCTGGTTACCGTTGAAATACTTTGATTATGCTAGAGATATTTACTGACACCAGAAAATGAAGATGAAGCTTTATCTTAATTGGTGAAACTATGTAGGATTGGGCCAGAGTGCCCCGTGTAACTGGTCTGCTAAAAGCAGAAAACCAAACTACCCTAAGTTTTGATAGGGAGATGGGAAGGAGGAGCGATTATAAGTGACCAGGAAGGTTAGAACAAGTCTCACAAATGCCAGGGGTGGGATAGGAGGAGACTACCTCTAACTCTGAGGATCAGACATCTAAATCACAAATGTGAGGCTGGATTAAGCTGCATTCCAAAGTTTAATGTAAGCATGCTCGCAATGCCCCTATCTCACTTTGGTAGTGAAATCCACGATGGAGAGAATCTGAAATTGGCCAGTTAGTGCGGTGATCATTTTGGTTTTGTACAAGGCCCTGTTATAGATTTAATAAATATTGATTATTTGCTGTTTGTGCAAAGCAATAGTAAATGTCCATGTTGGATTACTCGTACTACGTATGAGCTTGTGTGATCTACTCCACTAAGCTTGTATCTTGTTAGAAACCAAAAATCCCAGCATAAAAGATTTCCCATAAGGATGGGTACCATATCAAACCAAGAATTCCACATGACACTGCGGTGTCAGTTATGTAATTCAAAAAAGAAAATGTTCATGTTACTGTACAACATGCACTTTTTCATTGCTTTTTTTAATCCAAAGTGGAAAATTGGGTAGTAGCTGCATTTGTCTAAATCAGACTAATAGCCTGCATAATGACACAAGAATCTAGCTGACATGTAAAATTTCCCCCACACTAACTGCAGAAAATCAAATTAAACTAGTGATGGATACTCTATTCTACAATGAAGAATCCGACGAGCACATTAACACTACAGACTGGTGAAGTAAATAGGGTTCAGAAATACCTATATTATTCATGAACAGCTTCAATCTGAAGGACAATTTACATCCCACAGAATATGTTTATACCACTTCTGATTTGTCTGCTTTTCCAGCAGCTATATACACACAATGGAGCTGCCTCTAAGGGGTGTCAAATAGATACTAGACTTTGGCGGACAGGGGCATATGTGAAGTTTCTAAAAAGTACTAGTGCACTAAGATCTATGTAAATGCTTTCTAGCACTCCAGAAGCTGACTGACTGTGTATGGCTAATTAAAGAAGTGAAACACCTTGCAGTAGGAAACAAGTTAAGTATTTATTACCAGACCGATAAAACAAATCGTCCATCTTAATGGACCACACATTAAAAACCACAATGATTGCTTTTATGTATAATTTGATAAGACGTTTTCAGATAATGTTATGATGTCATATGATCCTTTTATAAGGTAAAATCATGTGTCAAGTTCAAAATCTAAAAGAAACAATGTATTGAAATACGAGTGAATAGTTAAATCATTCACTTTGTGACTGAATAAATATCTAAACAGCAGCAGCTGGCTGTTAACTCATTTTGTTATGCATGTTGCTACTCCTACATGAAACACACTTATTATACTGCTGAAGGTGTAACGATCCCGCTATAAATCATGATGGACCATAATAAATACTAAAAATGTGACCTACTAGATTCTAACCATACTCAATAGATAAATATGTCAACAATTCAGAAAATGTTTAGAGCAAAGAAAACTTTGGTGGGCACTATATTTAAATGCAGCTGTACCACCAGGGCTCAGTGAAACAATTTCTATTTCTAGGATTCTTAAAATGGAAGGCATATGAGTGATAAATATATATAAAATATAATTCTTGCAGTTTTTAATTAATCTATTTTAATTAATTTATCAAGCTCTGAATCGAAGAAGAACTGAAGAAGTGATCCTTAAACCTAGGAAAATGGGGAATCAGCCTCTGGGAGACTGTCCAAGGAAATCCTGCATTAAGCTGGAACATTTAACCTATTATTGATACTCTGCAGAGATCTGTCATAACTGCTAAAAACAAAGATGTAATTGTTTCATACAAGATGAATAAGAAAGGGAAAGAAAACTTAAATGTTTGAAAGAAAGACATAGCGATGATGCTAACCACCTCTTTTAATGGGAAAACAAATGGATTTATCCACTTTTTCTTAAAGAATTTAGCTACCTTGGGCCTGATAACTTGATCACAAGGCACTGGCTTGTCTCCTTGTCCTATTGACTACAGAGCTGTCAAAGGCCATTTAAGGGATGAACTCCTCCTGGCAAGGGGTTCAAACAGGTCTAAGTTGAATCATGCATGTCTTAGAGAAATATCTTAAGTTACTGAAGATACAAAATCCCCATATCAAGTCAAATTGAATACTCTGTTGCAGAAATTGGTTCCAGTATGAAGGAAAAGACATACCTGTATAAAAAATGCAGACAGTCCAAAATTAGACACTTGGGAGGGACTAACATGCCCTTTAGTCGCAAACTTAAAAGTCAATGTATTTCTATAAAAAGGATATTGATCTCCAACAGATTTGCAGTACTGAAAGTCTATGCTAAATGGAGGGGCCTATCTTCAGCAAAATCTGTTGAGTAACCCCCAAAGCACTAATATTCTATTCTACTAAAGTGTAAAAGTAATTGCAAGGATAAAGTCCTGAATATTAGCAAGGCAACATAGGATCAATTAATGAGTTAGGTGCATACTGTAGCTTAGGTATAGTGATGCTGCAGGCCATAATTGCTTGTTTGACCACCAAATCAGTACAACAGAAGCCTTCACTGAGCAAATGGAGCATGCATCCTCCCTGGGTGAAGGCTTTGGGGTCCCTGTAATTGTGGGTCACCTTTCCTCCTCACACAGGAAAGGAGTGAGAGCCTTTGACACAAATTGATGTTGCCAGAATAATAGCCACTTTGGACACTTTATCTTTTATGCTGGGGATTTCTAATAGGGATAATAAATGGACTAAAGTCCAATCAGGAAGGCTTGATGGTTGGCAGGGGCGAAATAGAAAAAAGAAGCACTACTTCTGCAAGATAAAATAGATTGTCTAGCCAAGTAGAATCTAATCTTTGGTTAAAAAGACAAAAGTTCCTTTCTACATTCCTAACAGAAAACAAATGAAATGCAACAGTAAAACATCCTAGCACTGAGCTGCTGATAAGGTCTGATTTTTTTTCAAGCATACATACAAAAAACTCTGGGCGCCTCCACTCTAAATCATGGCAAGGTTGGCAGGCTCATAAAACAAAGGATGGCCCTTAATGATCTGGGTATAGATTTGGGCAAGGAAGGGCATAAATCTCAAAGCTACCCCTGTAGGTTATGGGAAAGCACTTTGATCCATTTCATAGTACTAGTTATCCTTCCCTGGGCTGATAATCTTTACTTCTAGTTTCTGGAATCTTATGATATATAATTTAATGTACAGTGTACCTCTCAACAAGACTCATTCTTGTTTAATTAGTAGGTGATGGTTGACATGGGCAATAATTGTTGTGGAAATATGGGGTCTAAAACTTCATTCTTCCATTTTCTCACTACTTCTAGGCTTCTCAAGTTCAAAAAGCATGCACTTTGTAGCATTTAAAAAGTCCTAAGCCTATGAGCCACTAAATCGCAACTCTTATTTTAACCGACAGATGCTGAAAACTCAATGCATTGTATCAGTGATCATCAGTATAAAGAATGTGAAAGTCTGACAATAAATAGAATACATCAAGGCTGTAAATGGAACAGTGCCTAATATAAAACCCTAAGGTACACTATTGAAAGATATCACTAGCTCAAGGGGGTATTGTTAAGCAGCCATACTGACAACACTCAGCTGCTGCATTGGATGAGAAATGCAACACATATTCAGAAAATATTTCCTTAGAATTGTCATTACAATGACAGTAAAATGTCGAAAAATGGAAACTTTTATCACTGGAAAGTTTCCACTAACAAACTCCTTGCATGGAATGTAGTATTGCAAACTTCACTATTTAAAAATCTTAATGGAAAGATTACCTGGTTTTGTCCATTTGTAGAGGAGTATTAAGTAGAATTACTTGAAGGTTTTACTTGCAAAGGAAACTTCAGTGAGATACTGTCACTCATATATATATATATATATACACACACACACATACACACTCTCAAACATTTTACACTGACAGTCTGACATGTTGCATTGTGTACTTACACATGATGAGGAATGCTCCACAAGGACAAAGTATGCTTCTATTAGGTGATAATTATCATCAGATGTAAAAAAACTGACATCTGCAAACGTGAATTTTTAGTCACTATAAAAAAATGTCATCACAAGCTACTTGCATACAACACATTGAAATCAACTTCAGCACTGCTGCACGTAACTCCTTAATGGCAGAAATACAACTTTAAGTGTATTTTGTACAAGAGTATCAAAATACAACTTCCTGTCAGTTTTATTAAGATTAGTCAAAAGGAAATTGAGGTAATGTCTCCATTACATTGGCATTCAGTTGCATTATGCTCTTTTTAATCTAGAGTGAGTATAAAGTGTCACTGGAAAAATATTATAAATAAAGCTAACTTTTCTGATGAGGGCAAGGTTATATAGATAAGTTAATCACTGAGCTGCATGTAAACCATTAGTTAGCAAAATAAGAATCCTGCATGCATTCTACAGAGTGTCCAGGTATAACTTTTTGAAAGTTTTACTAAACTATAGAAGTAAAATTGTGATATTGCCTGGTGTATTATGCATGCATCACCCTTTATCAATGATGGTCAAAGTGCTGCATTATGTTCACTTTACATTATAGATAAGTATATGCACTTCTTTTCCACATGTTGAATACAGCACATTTCCTTGATCAATCTGCATTATGCTGCCATTGCTTTGAAAGTAAATGTATATTTCTCAGTAAAAAAAAAAAACTTTTTGTCACTAGAAACATGCCATGAAGTAAAATACCAGTACTGATTGTGGCAATGTGGTGGTGTCAAATTCTGTACTTGGCTGCGTTCCTCAGGAAAGAGTGGCAGTCTTCGTTGTATTTTGTATGGAGGTAGAAAAAGCACAATTCTCTAAAAAATTTACAGATGACTCACAAAAAAGCTCTGATGTATGGCCATTTATGTATATGTACCAAATGCTAGATTTTACATGCATTTGACAGAGATAAATTGGCATGTCGCATTACATTTGTTTTCTGTTAGGAATGTTGAATGCAGCATTTGTCCAAAATATATCTATATTGAATTATAATTACACCAGAAACAAAGGCCATATATACTTATCAAGAAAAGGGAATTTTTCCACTAGAAACATTTTCATTTTTGTATTGTATTCATCTGTTAACTGAGTAAACCCAATGCACACTGACAAGTGACTAGCTCCAAGTCATATAATAGGCAGATAGAATTACAAGGAATCAAACCCTGTATACTTGACTACAGGAAACAGTTTACAGTTCAGAGCCTTAATCCTCAACATTAACTGCCAGAAGTAGAAAAAAAGTCCACAACCAAAACAATCTGTACAAAGGAAGACAGTGCGATGCCATAAATTTCAATACAAAGCTGCAATTAAGTTCCTTAGAGAAAAATAGGCACAAAATGCACATATGACTGCTTAGTGTCCAGCTACAACTTTCTGAAATAAAGGCCTGATACAGGACTCCTTATGCATTAGTACAACATGCAGGGCTTTACAGGTATTTGACAATGACAACCTCACATGATGCAATGTACTTTGTTTTCATTACAGGTGAGTGCATATCTTCTATTACTTGCTTGAACTCTGTTTAAATATAAGCTTGTTGAACCATTGCTAATCTCATTGTGTAGATATTTTAGTGTGGTAGTAAATACATTTAAAATTTAATAATAACAGTTCTTCAAATTTTTAAACGCATTAACATTTTATCTTATTGTATGTATAGCATTTTTAACATGAATTTATAGAGACTTTTGATTTTGGATGAATTTAAGTTTGAGTAGTGGGAGGTCCTTCCATGGCTCATTATCTAATAATGTAATTAAGTATTTTTTGTATTTAAATTAAATCTTGAGCATGGTTTTTCTGTCTGATGAAGGTTGAGCAATTGGCTTAACCGAAAGCGCTTACAGTTACTGTCATTAAAGCCCGTGCGGATTTCTTCTAAGCTGTTTCCTTGCATTTTGTGTTTTTTATCAGTTTTCTACTTTAATTTTGTGTCCATGTCATTTGTATCATGGCAAGTGGAAGCAACGTTGTGGGAGAGATCGAGCATGATGGGGCTGACTCGCAACTGCCGTTATTTTCTCAAGACAGTGAGCGAGTAAGTTTCAGGACTGATACTACTCAGAATGAGAATGGCGATGGTAATCTCAGTTTTAGTCAATCTTTTATTGAACAGAGTCGAAGCATTAACACAGAAAGTGGATCTGTGTACGCAAAGGTACTTTACTAATAACCCTGTGTCTGTTCGAGGGGAAGGTATTACATCGAATGGTACTGTGGGACTTCCTGTTCTGGTTTCTGTTGCTAGAGCTTCTCCTGGGCATGTATCTAATGAGGCAATATTCAAATCTGGAAATAATGTCAACATGTTGGTTGGGCAATCTGGAAATAATGCTAAAACGATGGTTGGGCAATTCGATAACCGTTTTGAGCCTCGTGCGGCATGCTTGGGAGCTGGCGAGGATGTTAACAACTTACAACGAGGTGAAAAAGGGACAAATCTGAGCAGAATTCCCGAAGATAATTGCTTACCCTCCATGGCTAACTTCTTGGGTAAGAAAGATTTTTTTGTTTAATCTAATGTTGGTGAAATAAGTAATGCCAATATTGGTGCTCCTGTAACCACATTTTTAGACAATTTACATGAGTTTGATGGCAAGCTATTTTGCTGTAGGAAGCTACAGTTGGAAGTAGCATATCTACAAGAATGTATTTCTAATAAAGTGGTTCCAAAGGGTTTAAGACAATGGCATTACCCTGCAGGGCTCCTTAGAGACTCTACTTATCATAAAGAATTGCTTAACTTGTTTGATAAGCAAGGGTTCGAGTTTCTGGCATCTTTAATTAATTTTTATGGAGCAGAAATTGTTACCCTAAGACAAGATTTTGAAATTTTGGAAAGATGCTTGGTGCAGGACAATGACTTTGGAAGATACAAATATGACTATCTGAGAATTTTTTCCAGCATTGATGCATCAATTTCTAAGTTAGTGCTGCATAAAAAATGTAAGATGGACAGAGACATTTCGGACTATTCTAACAATAAAGCTTACCCCCCCTTCCCCTTTAGTCTGGTCTTCTAAAACAAATGGTGAAGCCTCTACAAATAATTTGAACTTGGAGGAGA
The DNA here is from genome assembly GCF_019279795.1 of Protopterus annectens. NCBI lineage: Eukaryota > Metazoa > Chordata > Ceratodontiformes > Protopteridae > Protopterus > Protopterus annectens. The sequence continues at coordinate 483,782,496 of NC_056739.1, forward strand.
ATAGGAGTAATGACGAACAGGGTGCTGTTCGTCGTAGCGAACGTATTAAAGATCGGAATAATACTACTACCTCTGAGAGGCAAGATCAAAACATGAGTAAGGGTGATAACAATCACCAGGATTTTCCCAGGGACACACAAGTGTCCAACAGCACCAATATGAAATCCAACAACAGGAGGCAACCACAGAGGAAGAGGAGAATGAACCAGCGAAGGAGATGATTACACTCATGAATACAGGACCTATTATACTTAAATCCACCAATAGTGATTTTAAAATTTATAACTATACAGTCCTGACTATTGAGCCCCCCCTAATTGAGTTCTTCTCTCGTGGTCTCACCTTTATACCAGAAAAAAGATGCGACCTTGTGAAAACAATATTAAACTTTAAGTTGTATGTACGTAATTTAAACTTGGCAGCATCATTAGGGAATACACCCGGATTGTTGAACCCACTGAGAGTGTCCAGTGTTTTCATCCCTCCTATTTCCGGTGTACTTGGCATTTTTGAAAGAATGTGTGAGCTTGATTTTAGACAGATGTTTGGTAAGAAAAGAACTAACTATAACATTAAAAGTAATATATCTAATTATGAACTGGACTTTATCACACTTCTGAATGAATGCCGAGTGAGAATTATGAAACCAGATAAGGGAGGAGGCCTTGTCTTCATGGATGAAAGCACCTACAAGGACAAAATGATGGCTCTCTTGCAATCAGACACTTATACGATAGCAAGTGTTAATAAATTAAATATGGCATATAAAAAAATCAGAGAAATATTAGATGATCTCTTTTTGGAGGGTAGTATTGATGGTGATACCGTTCAGTATTTAACTATGATAGCACCCAAGATCCCCACAATCTTTGGCACACCGAAAATACATAAGAATCTCTTAGACCCCCCCACTGAGACCCATAGTGGATGGTCGAGCGTCTATCACATATGCGTGTGCCAAGTACATAGACAACATCTTAAAACCTTATATTAATAAAGAAACACAAATTTGTAGAGATTTGTGGGAATTTTTGGAGAGCCTTAATAACATAGAGTTTAATTCTGAGTTAATTTTCCTTGTAGTTGATGTAAAAGACTTATACACAGTAATTCCCCACCATGAGGGTATTGAATGGACAAGAGAGTTTTTGTTAGAGAGGAAGGCACCTAATGAAGTCATGTATTTGGTTGGTGTTCTTCTGGATGTGATTTTGAAAAACAACTTTTTGTTATTTAAAAATCAAATTTATCTGCAGAAGACAGGCATAGCAATGGGCTCCCCGTGTGGCTGTAGTTTCGCCAATAGTGTTATGGCCTATTGGGAGCATAAATACTTATTAAACTGTGACCTGTTTAAACGCCATGTTACTTGGTACACTAGGTACCAAGATGACATGTGTTTCATTTGGAAGGGTTCACCTGAAATTATACCTGAATTTATGGCATATATTTTGAGTACTACTAGTTTCCTTGAATTTACACATACTATAGGGTATGATGAAATGAATTTTTTGGATGTCAAAATTGTCAAAGACACTTCTAATAATAAATTTAAGTCTTTCATTTATAGGAAACCCACTCATTCATATAGTTATTTACATTTTTCTAGCTGCCACCCTTTTCATCAGAAAAGGAGTGTTGTTAAAAGTCAACTTGTTCGGGCAGCAAGGATGATTTCAGAAGAAGTGGATTTCTTGGATGAATGTAATAATATTTCGAATATGTTTCTTATTCGTGATTATCCCGAGAAACTCATTGCTGAAATCATGCATGAAGTACAACGTAAGAGATTAGATGGGCATTTCAAACCCTTATTAGGTGGTGGGAGAATGAATAGATCAACTACTGTTAGTAATAAAATGGGAAGTTCTCCCCTCCCTCCTCATATTAGTTTCCTTTTCACTTTTAGTTTAGATCATAGCGCCATTAGAAATGTGTCTAAAAATTGGAAGTTGATCCTTGAGGACAGGACCCTAGTTAAAACTTTAGGTACTCGTCCCAAGTTTACATATAGAAGAGGGACTAACCTTAAAAATCTGGTGGAAAGATCTATGGATAGAACCACAAAGAAAGTAGTAGGAATGAGAAAATGTGGGAGGTGTCCACAATGTAGATATATGTACTTGGACAAGACAGTTGAGATCAACAATAAGGTTTATTTTTTAAAAGGGAACTACAATTGTGACTCTAAAGGAGTCGTTTATGTGGCTCTCTGTGAGAACTGTCCTTCTTTTTACATAGGAAAGACGGAGAGAAAATTTAAGAAAAGAGTCTACGAGCATTTATATGCAATGGAGAGGGGAGATGTAACAAATGCACTTGCCAAACATGTTCTTGAATGTCCTGATCATAGTTTTAGATTTTGTGTAGTACAAGTAATAGAAAACAGACTTAGGGGAGGACCCTGGCAACTGCATCTTGAAGAGCAGGAACTCTTTTGGCAGTTGAGAACGGATGCACACTTTCCACCAGGACTTAATGATGTAGCATCAATTAGAAGTATACTTAAACTTAAAGCACTTCGAAGGTAAAAGAACTTAGTTGTATATAGGTAACATTACCTTTTTTATTTTTTAAAACATTTTAAAGTGCTGTTAAGGTAGTCTATTATTTCTATCCAGTATTGGTTAGGCATAAAGGACAAATAGGGTTAAATATCTATTTATTTATTCAGCGAAAGAGTTTAGTATTTTTATTATTTTTCAATAAGTATTACTTGCTTGAACTCTGTTTAAATATAAGCTTGTTGAACCATTGCTAATCTCATTGTGTAGATATTTTAGTGTGGTAGTAAATACATTCAAAATTTAAAATTTAATAATAACAGTTCTTCAAATTTTTAAAGGCATTAACATTTTATCTTATTGTATGTATAGTATTTTTAACATGAATTTATAGAGACTTTTGATTTTGGATGAATTTAAGTTTGAGTAGTGGGAGGTCCTTCCATGGCTCATTATCTAATAATGTAATTAAGTGTTTTTTGTATTTAAATTAAATCTTGAGCATGGTTTTTCTGTCTGATGAAGGTTGAGCAATTGGCTTAACCGAAAGCGCTTACAGTTACTGTCATTAAAGCCCGTGCGGATTTCTTCTAAGCTGTTTCCTTGCATTTTGTGTTTTTTATCAGTTTTCTACTTTGATTTTGTGTCCGTAAAATTGTGATATTGCCTGGTGTATTATGCATGCATCACCCTTTATCAATGATGGTCAAAGTGTTGCATTATGTTCACTTTACATTATAGATAAGTATATGCACTTCTTTTCCACATGTTGAATACAGCACATTTCCTTGATCAATCTGCATTGTGCTGCCATTGCTTTGAAAGTAAATGTATATTTCTCAGTAAAAAAAACTTTTTGTCACTAGAAACATGCCATGAAGTAAAATACCAGTACTGATTGTGGCAATGTGGTGGTGTCAAATTCTGTACTTGGCTGCGTTCCTCAGGAAAGAGTGGCAGTCTTCGTTGTATTTTGTATGGAGGTAGAAAAAGCACAATTCTCTAAAAAAATTACAGATGACTCACAAAAAAGCTCTGATGTATGGCCATTTATGTATATGTACCAAATGCTATATTTTACATGCATTTGACAGAGATAAATTGGCATGTTGCATTACATTTGTTTTCTGTTAGGAATGTTGAATGCAGCATTTGTCCAAAATATATCTATATTGAATTATAATTACACCAGAAACAAAGGCCATATATACTTATCAAGAAAAGGGAATTTTTCCACTAGAAACATTTTCATTTTTGTATTGTATTCATCTGTTAACTGAGTAAACCCAATGCACACTGACAAGTGACTAGCTCCAAGTCATATAATAGGCAGATAGAATTACAAGGAATCAAACCCTGTATACTTGACTACAGGAAACAGTTTACAGTTCAGAGCCTTAATCCTCAACATTAACTGCCAGAAGTAGAAAAAAAGTCCACAACCAAAACAATCTGTACAAAGGAAGACAGTGCGATGCTATAAATTTCAGCACAAAGCTGCAATTAAGTACCTTAGAGAAAAATAGGCACAAAATGCACATATGACTGCTTAGTGTCCAGCTACAACTTTCTGAAATAAAGGCCTGATACAGGACTCCTTATGCATTAGTACAACATGCAGGGCTTTACAGGTATTTGACAATGACAACCTCACATGATGCAATGTACTTTGTTTTCATTACAGGTGAGTGCATATCTTCTAACTGGGGAAGAAATACATCACTTGTGAATACATTGCTGTCTGCTTGCTAGTACATCAGAAGTAAATACCACAAGTACATCATACATTAACAGCACACATACACTTAATAAACATCATATTATCCAAAAAAAATAGCTTGGCAACCGCACATTGTCATAAAGCCATATAGCTGAAAACATTAATCAAAAGTCACTTTCTCATTGCATTCCAATTCACACAAAGTATCAGATTACTACATTTTGAATTCCAAGCACTGATCACAAAAAGTAACACTACAAAAACTAAAAATGTGACATCTACATGAAAAGAAAATGAAATATCGCATACCACTACAATACCTCACTAACTCCATAGTTTCAAAGCTACAACAATAAAATAATACAACAGATGCTGTATTAAAGCACAACTACTTCAAAAGTTAATAACAAAATTCAACAAAACCCACTCTCATGCAACTGAAATGTCACTACATTGATTTATATATACATACACACTCACCCCAACCAGAATTTATCATTTTGTTTCCATTGGAGCTATTCCATAACTATACTGACTTCATGTAAAGACATGGGAAATCTGATACAGTTGGAATTAGCATTGAACTACCCTGAAATCCCCAAGTGTAGAATGGTAGTTTTAGGTGGACTCTGTACCAAAATATTCCATTATAATTGCTAGAAGATTTTGTGAGAACTGACAAATTGTGATGACTTATTGCCTTTTATCTATACTTCCAACTAATACTGGCCTCAAATGAAAACTTGGTCCTTGTGGTCCCCCAAGTGCACAAAGCCCTTAAGGACAGCATGCACTTTACCTAACACTCTTGTCACTGGGAATGCCATTGTGTGACACTCATGAAGTTAGATAAGGAGAAAATAATGGTTAGTTGCCTATCTGCAGCCAAGATCTGCAAGATAACGTACCCACTCAAGTTACTGCACCCCAGGTATCAATATGATGCTATCATAGTCCATGTGGATGTAAATAATCTAAGACATACCTCACTGGAGTATATGAAAAGAGACATAATGGATCTCTTGGAATATGTGTTACAGATGGGTCTGAGTCTTACACTGAGAAGCATTCTGACTTCACCCAGGATGATGCCACAATATGAAAATAAAATGATTGATTTAAATAATTGGCTTAGTTTCTGGTATCACTCCAAGGGGGATCCAATGTCTGTCAGCATGGGAGAACATGGTCAAAAGACCGCATTGCTTTACCAAGGATGGTTTGCACCTTCCCCCCAGGCTTTTGGCTGTTGGATAAAACTTTAACCACCCTCTTAGAGCCTTTTTTAGGTAATGCCAGAAAGACAAAACTGGCAACATACTGAAAGTCTACAAGCAACATTAGGGTGTTATTGCTTAATGCTAAGAGACTAAATGAAAAAAACTCGACACCCTTCAAACCCGTCTCATTCTGCAGAATGTAGACATCTATACCATGACTGAGACTTGGTTTAAGGCCATAGAAAGTACTTCTGAAGTGCAAGACTACAGTGCCTTCCACGCATTTAGACCAACAATGGCACAGACTGGGGCCAAAAGTGGAGGTGTTTTGATTTATGTGAGCAACACACATACCTCCTCGCTGGTTAAACAGGATAATACTGTGGATCTCATCCACATGCAAGTCACCATAGATAAGGTCCCTCACCATATGATAACTTGCTACAAGTCACCACCTATGCCTCTAAAGACTCACAACTCTTACCTAAACCTACAAGAGGCACTCACCATCCACCCAAACACCCTATTCATTGGTGACTTTAACTATCTCTCTATAGACTGGGAAAAGTACACTGTCTCAGACTCACAGGCACAATACTTCCTAGACTTAACAAAAACACCCTGGAACAGATAATGCAAACTCCAACCAGAAGATCAGACATACTGGATCTGTTACTCACCAATATGGGAGAACATTGCATCCCCATCCCCCATGTCATGTCCTCACTAATGAGGTCAGATCGCAAAGCTGTCTCATTTGAAGTAAAAATCAACCCATTAAAAAACAGCTAAACCAAGAACAGTTAGGAACTATTCAAGGACAAACTATATCTCATTAAGTAACAGTTTGTCAGAAGTCAAGGTTCCCCCTAACCCCGAGACCACAACTACCTATGAGAATTATTCAGAGTCACTATACAAACGTGAATGGCTGAAAAGAAGCTGTCATACCTCCCAGAGTAAACCTAAAACAAATACTAAAAACAAACCCCCATCAGTGGAATCCTCCCCTAAAAAAGGTACATAATAAAAGAAAACCCATGGCCACAAATCAGGAAAAACAACTCCCTTAAAGACAAGAGCTCTTATACAACTAAACAAGAAACAAAGACGTCTAATTAAATCCAACAAGGCCAACTGTAAGGTCAGGCTAAGGAAAATTAGAAGGCCACCTTCTGCTAGATCTGAAACCTTAAAGGTAACACACTGTGCTGAAATGATGGTGAATGGTACCCATACCTCTCAACCTCTTAGAACTATAGAACCAACAGTCTAACAAGCCTAGTGGTCAACAATCAAGAGGAGAAGGTTAACACCCGCACTACACCTCAAGTTACATATAGCCCTTCTAAACTCACACCACCAACACCCACACATAGCAACACTAATTCCACATATGCGGAGGCCCTTAACTGTAACCTGCCCAAGCAACAAGGACCTCCAAACCTGAAACGCAAACAAACACCAGTCACAACCAAAGTGTCACATAGCTCACACCACCAGTGTGCCACCCAGCAACAACCCCTAAGGCAAGACAACGTACCTAACATTTTAATCATAGGTGACTCTATAGTCGGGCACACTGATGTCCCACTCATCAGGCTGAACAAGGAGAAAATTACAGTGAGCTGCCTGTCGGGTGCCAGGATCTGCCACATAACTCATGCACCCAAGTCACTCCACAACAAGTACAAATATGACTCTGTCATTGTCCATGTTGGAGTGAATGACTTGAGACATACCTCCCTGGACTACATGAAAAGAGACATGGAAGAGCTCTTGGATCATGTGGCCCAGGCAGGTATGACCCTAGCCCTGAGTAGCATCCTGCCTTTGCCCAGAATGATACCACAATATAAGGACAAAATGATTGACTTCAACAATTGGCTAAGCTTCTGGTGTCATTCAAAGGGGATCCAGTAATTGTCTGCCTGGGACAACATGATCGACAGACCACAATGCTTTGCCAGAGATGGTCTGCACCTGTCGCCCCTGGGATTCAGGTTACTGGCTAAGGCTCTTGCCACCCCTATAGTGCCTTTTTTAGGCAAAGTTCAAAGGACAAAACCACCACCGTAACAGGTACAAGCATGCAAAATCTGAAGGTAATGCTACTCAATGCTAGAAGTCTAAACCTCAAAATGCACTCTCTCAAGGCACTCCTAAAAATGGAGAACATCGATATCTGTGCAGTAACTGAGACCTGGTTCAAGGCTCCAGAGAGCACCCCTGCAATACCAGGCTACAACTCTTACCACACTTTTTTGGCCACCAAACCAGGATTGAAACACTAAAGGTGGAGGAGTGTCCATATTCACCAAGGATATTCACACCACCAGGTTTGTTGCCCAACACAATGCGTCTGAAATTCTCCAGGTGCAACTAACACTAGGTAAGACTGCAATCCAAATTGTAGTTTGCTACAGATCCCCCACGATTCTCACTACACCTTTCTAAACATAGTGGAAAATATTAATATACAACCAAACACCCTAATACTGGGTGATTTCAACTACCCAGCCGTTAACTGGGAAACTACTCGTGCACCAACACCTTTGCCTAACGGTTCGTGGAATTCATAAATTCCAATGCCCTGGATCAACTAATCCATAGCCCCACCAGGGGCTCCAGTATCCTAGACCTGGTCATTACCAACATGGGAAATCGATGCTCCACACCTATGGTCACCCCCTCGTTGGTCAGGTCAGACCATAAGCTAATCACCCTTAACATCCACATCCCACCCCCATCCCCCAGTAAGGAAACTTCCATAAAAAACTTCTCCAAGGCTAACTTCATGCTACTCAAGTCAGAAGTTACAAACTTCATGACACCCATGCAGATGGGAACTGAAAGTTCGACTTCTGAGTCCTACACTAAGGCACTGTACGAGCACATCCACTCATGCATGAATTGTGCCATCCCAAATAGAACCAAGATGCTCTCCTCCAAAAAAAGAAAGCCAATCTGGTGGTCCCCTGCCATAAACAAACTTTACAACAAAAGGAAAAAAACTGTTGCAGAAAAGAGGAAAATCCCAGGATGCAAAAAACTCCCTTACCAGCCTCAGTAAGAAGCTGAGATCCCTCATAAAATCCTCCAAAGCTAGTTACGAAAATAAAATTGCCAAAGATTCCAAAGACAACCACAAGGCATTCTATAACTATGTCAAGAATCTAAATGGCAATGCTCAGATCTGCTCTGAGCTACAACAGAATGGCATTAAATATACTGATCTCAAGGATATTGCCAATATCCTGGCAGATCAATTCAGTGCCAACTTCACCCCCCTCTCACCCCTTAAATGGCCCATCTCAATACTGGAAGATTGCCAAATTCTGGTAATAATGGCCACACAGGTAAAAAACGCACTCTCCAAAGCTAAGAATACAGCATCCATGGGACCAGATGACATCCCGGGCTGTGTACTACATGAACTACAAAATGAACTGGCACCTCACCTAAGTGTCATGTTTAATCATACCCTCACCTCAAGCTTCATGCCCACTGAGTGGTGCACAGCTACAGTTATCCCACTCCACAAGGGGGGATCCACCTTGGATCCTGGGAACTACCGCCCAATCAGTCTGACGAGCCTGATCTGCAAGGCCATGGAATGTATTATCATGGAACTTATAAACAAAGACATTGGCAACCTTGAAACACTGGACCCCACCCAATTTGGATTCGTGAAGGGCCGATCTTGTCTCCTGAACCTTATTGACTTCTTTGAATCAGTCTCCAGAGCCGTCGACGAGGGTAAGGCAGTCCACACAGCCTATCTGGACCTCGCCAAGGCCTTTGACACCATCCCCCACTCTGGAATCATAGATAAACTTACTAAGCTGGGCATTAATCCCTACGTCACTTGATGGGTTGCCAACTGGCTTACTGACAGAACCCACACTGTAAAAGTAGCTGACTCCAAATCCAGCTCCAGACAAGTGGAGTACCTCAGGGTTCAGTCCCTGGACCTCTCTTGTTTGGCATCTACTTCACTGAAGTACAGGTCAACACTAAGGGACTCTGGCTAACAAAGTTCACAGATGACTGCAAACTGGGAGCCATTATTGAATCCCCAAATGATGTGGATACTCTACAAAAGGGCCTTACAGAAACAGATGCTTGGTGCCAGAGCCATGGGCTCAAGCTCAATGCCAAGAAATGTATAGTTATCCCCTTTGGGAAAAAACATGTACCCCTGAATTATCACATAGGTGGCAGTACACTAAACACCGAAAGTGTGATAAGAGACTTAGGGATACAGGTGGACAGTGGTCTCACCTTCAATAAACACATCACCACAACAGTCAGGAAATCCTTCTATGTGGCACACCTCATCACTAAGGGCTTTTCATCCAGAAAAAAGGAGGTCATTGTCCCACTGTACTCACCACTCATTAGATCCATTATAGAATACAATGCCCCATTTGGTATGTACCTCTCAAGACATCTGCAACAACTGGAAAGGCAGCATAAATACCTCACTAAAAGAATCACAGGCCTAAAGCAGATGCCCTATGCTGACCGCCTTAAAAAACTCCAGCTATACTCTGTCACATATCGTCTACTCCGAGGCGATTTCTGCTTAACATACAAGGCCATGTCAAACCCAGAGCTGTTGGACATGCTACACTTAAAGAAATCCCTCAGAGTCAGATGTTCCGGGGATCTAAATCTTGTCATCACAATAAACAAAACATGCTGGAGGGATAGGGTCCTGACCCAGAGACTCCCCAGACTCTGGAATAGACTGCCCATACATGTCAAGCAGAGCGCCTCTTTGGCCCTCTTCAAAAGGAACCTTGATGATTGGATGGGAGAGAGGAAACTCACCCTGGGGATCACATTAGTCGCCCTGCTAGACATGGGTCCAGGGAAGTAAATAGTGTGGGAAGAAATAGCCAGGGATTTGTTATGGCTAGGCTTGTATAGGCCCTAGGGCCGATAGCCTAGTATCAACCTATGAACCTATGAACCTAATACACAAAGCCATGGAATGAATTATCATGTTCTTCGATCGCCAATTAACTTTTATCCACAATAAATATGTCAAACAAGTTTATCAGTGATCACTTTCTTCTAAAAAAAAAAAAAAAAAAAAATATATATATATATATATATATATATATATATATATATATATATATATATATATATATATGAAACAAATGCATTACATTTGAAATCACTTAAAATAACCAGAAATGCTGCTTTTATGTGGGGTTTTGCAGGGTCTGTGTGAAGTCTTCGAACGCTTAAAATTTCGAACGTTACATGGTCGGGACCAAATGTTCGAAATTTCAAGTGTTCGAACATTGACTTTCATTGGCACTGTATGGTGCAGATAGGGAGAATTTCCCTTTTCTGGTCTGAAGTGCAGTCTCGGAGTTGGTATATTTAAGTAGGGGTGTGTGGGGGCTTGCCACCCTGCTCACACTGTTAAGGTGTGTTTTTCTTTATTTTTTTTAATGTGATGTTCGAACATCCAAATGTCGAACATTTGGTCTCCACCATGTAACCTTCGACATTTTGGATGTTCGAATATTTAACATAGACCGGTTTTGCAGTATAACACAGTTAAACTGTTGCAGTTCAACTGTAAGATAATGTAACCATTCTCACCAGTGACAAAAGTTACCAAAAAGAGTGGTATGTAATAAATGAGTGCCACAACAAAATCTGACACTTGTATATAAAATATGGCTGACTCTGAGATTAAAAAGCCCACTGAATAGTGACATCAGTTGAAAACAGTCCAAATGTTAGCAATATTAATTCTGTTGATTAGTTCCATTTATAATTTATTTTAATAAACTTATAACAATGTATTTTAGCACAATGGATTGGTTTTCCATTGTCTGCTTTTTGACATAAGGTTCAAAGGCTATTATTAGGCTAATGACCACTAGGGCCCTTACAAGCCTAGCCATGCTCAACAAACCATTTGGGTCCCAAGCATCATACAGGAGTGGGCATGTTAGTGGATGGTACTAAGAATTTGTAGCGGGGAGTTGTAAGGATAATACTTTTATTGATTGTCTCTTTCTATAAGGGACATGGGGGCCAGGGTGATTGTCCCTTTCTATAAGGGACATGGGGGCCAGGGCAGGAACAAGTTTACAATTTCCCATCCAGTTGTCATGGTTTTGTCTGAATAGGATCAAGGATGAACTTTGATTTACAAGGATGGGGAGCCTATTCCATGGTGCTGGCTCCCTTTGGGAGATACCTTTCTCTAGAGCACATTCTATTGATGTCAGAAGTGAAATTCAGATCCCTGGAACTAGTGTTTCTTGTGCTGTTTGTTTTGAAAATGTGCAACAAATCTATCAGGGCTGTGTCTGAGAAAGCCATGTCAGCCAGGCAAAGATCCCCTCTCAGCAGCCTGTGGGAGATTGCCTAAAGGATCTGTCTCTTTATTCCGTGTAGGACAGGGGTATTCATGCCCTGAATTATGCTGGCGAGAAGCCTTTGTGGGCACATGGGCACTCCAACTGTTGCAAGTGTCTGGTTAGATACATGCCAAAGGGGGCATTGTATTCAATGTTAGGTCTGATAAGGACCGAGTGGAGTGGTACTATAACTTCCTTGAACCTGGATGCCATACCCTTTCCCATAAGTTAGGTGACATAGAGTGATTTTCTTATTATCTCAGCTACATGTTGATCAAAGGCCAGATTGCTATCTACATATCTTTCTAGATCCCTTACTACTGGGTTTACTCTTTGTCAGTGAAGTCAACTCCATTTATTAATGGAGTAATTAACTTGTGTTGACAGTTTTCCAAAGGGCAGTATAATTCATTTTTTGGCATTCAGTTTTAGGCCATGGCTTTGGCAATAGTCATTTGTCTGTGTTAAACCCACTTGCAAGATGTTTGTGTCTTGGGAGGATCTATAACAGCTCCCAATTTACAGTTATTTGCAAACGTGGTGAGCCAGAGGCCTTTAACATTTGCATTAACTTCTGAGAAGTGGATGCTGACAAACAGGACAGGGCCCAGCATGGAGCCCTAGGGTACTGCACTGGTGACCAATCGGTGGAGGTCTCACCAACCCTGACTTGTTGGGTCCTGTCTGTGGGCTAGCTGGCAATCCAGTGAGTTATGTAAGGATTTACACCTAGCTCATAGAACTTGTCAACAATGCCTGAGTGGAGTATTATATCAGATGACTTAGGCACCCTTGTTGTTTGACTTGGTGACCCTCTGAAAGAAGTCTACCAGGTTAAGTAGGCATGAACTTCTCTTAAAGCCAAAGTGGGATGGGTTTAGTGTCTGTAGTTTGCTCATGTCACACATAGCTACCGCAGGCATGATATTAAAGAACCTTAACAAGGACAACATGGCATATTGTACTGTTCATTTTTCCAGTTGGGGTGGTATGATTTCAGGGTAGAAAAAGCAGCTCATCAAGAAAATATCTGCGATGCCATTCTTTTTCTGAAGTAAATTATATATACTCTCAAACTTAACATAAAAGTTTTTTATTGAACTGTTCCTTGCATGAAGTCATGCATTTATATCTAATCATTTAGTGTTTATCTGCATTGAACATTTACCTGCTATATTTCAACAATGTGGTCCTATCTTATGATGTACCACTATATGCCAACATTAGCCATTTAGATATATTTTATTCATCTGCTTCACAACAAAACATATTTAGCATTTTCTGGCCAACAAATGAATGTAACATATATCTGATTCATATTGATTGTGACTTACAAAATGAAAAAAAAAAAAAATACTCTGAAAAAGATTTCTGTAAGTTTAGTAAAACCATTATCTTACTTACTCAGACAGATGCACACAGCAATATTTGAGACTCTCACCTCTGCTTCCCTTTGCGGTTGTTAGCACATGCAAAATGTTCTGTATAGGCTTTGTTTCCTGAAAATCTATTTAATAATATTTGGAAGCATTACATTTGTACCTAGAATCAAATTCAAGAAGGGCTGGAAAATATTAAAATAAATAAATTGCAACACTTGCATTTGGATATGTAGCCTAAGATTTTGCTTCAAACTTGCAAATGTGAAAACTAACCAAAAAGTAGATAGTGTTTTTCTGTTTTTTGGGCCTAACAATGTGTACTTTGGAATAAAAATTATTTTCTTTTTTCTTTCTTTCTAGCTTTTTTTTTTTTTTTTTTTTTTTTTTGCATGCACATTAGATGACTAAAGTTGCTTGCAAAACAATTCAACATAAGGCTGCTTATTTGCTCTTGAACTGCAGTTCCACATTCTTACATTGTTTTGTAGTAATTATCCTAGTATCATTCCCTATATACATGGAGGAAAAGCAGTCAAAAAGTGACGTACGAGGACACTTACCTGGGAAAGTTAGTAGTGAAGAAGTTAACCTTCAAATCAGGAATGCTCTCCCAACTGTTAAACACTGTTCTTGCTATATTAGCAATTCTGTGATTCTCTAATTTCTATTCTTGTAGGAAGGGAAAGTGTGCACTACGGGTAACTTCTGCTTAATATCTTTGTGGCTTCAAAGCTGGTCTATGTTGATGTCAGGTTACAAGCTTTAAATAATACTGGTGTGCCAAATCTGCAAGATAGAAATGGCCTTAAGGGGGTATGCTAAATGAACAGTGCTGCCTTGTTTTTTTGACCAATACCAGATGAAGCTAAACAGGCTTCACGCTGCACAAATATGGAGCAGAGGAATAATCATGAGATCAATGACCTCACTCAGTATTACTTTAACAATAGCAACTTTATACGGGCTAAAATGATCAAATACTTTCCATCATAAGCTAATAACACCTTACAATGCTACAACTCCAACCCCTTCACACTTTCACAGTAACTGACTGCCGCAAACTATATCAGTCTGGCTCACGAAGGTAACAAATTACTGCACCCTGTTAAAATGAATCAACCATCTCATGGCAGCCAGAGCAGTCTCTCTCTCTGTCTGTCCAAAAGATGGTAGCCAACAGTATAAATTCACCAGCTTAGTGTAGTTATTCTTAAATGTATAATATATACCAAACCACAAGCTGCTGAGGGAGAATAATACAATTATTTACTTAAATAAACTGGGTAATATACATAAGGAAAGTAAATGTGTGGACAGATGTATTACTGCACAGAAATATAAAATAAAAGGTACTGAACATTGCATAGAAAAGACTAACGCTGCGGCTGATTCCATTGCTACCAGTAAAACAACTGTAATCTATCTACTTTTGACTTTTTTGACTATTCAGTAGTTGCAAAAAAATACACAGAATTTATAGATAAGGAGTCATTGAGTCTAGAAGACAGGCGTTCTCAGTTCTCACCTGCAGTCCATGTAAAAATTCTCTCCTTCCAAGCTTGATAAAACTGCAGACACTCCATAAGAAAGAAAAAAAAAAAACAATATGAGCAGTTGCACTCTCAACTTAAAAGGAGAACTCTTGTTAATTTAATTTGTTTAGAGAAATCCCCATCATGCATTACGTGACGTACCAAACTCTACTTTTTTCTGGGATACAACTTGAAATGTAATAACCACTTCCTAAATTTAAATAAACAGAATGTTCAAACCCCAAATAAGATGCAATAGCTTTTTGCAGTTAGGATCAGTGTATGTCTACATAAGTGTTACACTTTCAAAGCTCTACTGCATTTGTGCAAAGATGTTCTGTAATGTTGCTAACATTTCATATATTTGGTGCGTCTTTATAGGGAAAAAAGCTATTGCACATTACATACATCTCTGCTACAGCTTTACCAAGAAAAACAGTTCCAGATTTTTGTTTCTCTTAACATTTTACGTATATGGTGGGTCTTCACACACAAAGAAAGCAAAAGATTTCATGGAGCTTTTCAAAAAAATTTCCCCTTTCTAGGCGTAAAGGAAATTTTCTCAAAATACACCCAAGACACACAGCTTGGGTAAAATGTACACTTGTCTACTTATCAAATTCTTTGTTTGGAATGGTCATCCACATTCATTCTTGGCATCACTCCTGTGTTGCCATGCCTGAATTCTAACATTCTAACATCTGTAGTTCCACTCCTATGGTCTGCTTGACTCATTCAGTCACCATGTAAGGAGCGGATTTGATTAGCTACTAAATCAATGTCTCCACATGGTACACCCTGACTTAACAGTGCACATATCCCCAGACTCCTGCACTATTCAGATTTTCTAAACTTTGATACGAGGTAATTATCTATGTCGGTGTCTTACTGAGTGTCAGTGAGAAGGTCCATCACAAGATCCTTGTCAGATCCTACCTGTATTCTGCATATAATGAGCCACTATCTCTGTATCAAGGTAGGACTTTACATTATTGTGGAAGACTGTCTTTTAGCTTCTTGCCTGGTGATCTGCAACATAGTTAATGCCACTTTCTGACTTTGCCATGCGTCCTGCACCTTTTTCTGCCAAAGGGAGCAAGCACCATCACATTTCATTCAACCGTCTATTGTCAGACTGTGTCCATTAATACCAAACCTTTTGCTGTCATTGTGCCTGAGATATATCTGTCTATCTGATGAATCTGGGCATCTTGGGGCAATGTAGAAATTGCCTCATGTGCACAGACAACCCTCTCCTCCTACCACCCAGCATTACAACCTGTGAGAGATGCACTTATCTAGCCAAACTGGAGTTAAAGCTCTCTCCAACCAAGACTGAAGTTGACAGTCAAGAGGAGAAGGTAAACACTTGCACCATACCACAATCATCACATAGTCTCACTAAATCTACACCATCAAAACCCACACATAGAAACACAAAAACATTCGCAGAGGCTCTCAATAATAATCTGCTCAAGCAACAGAGACCTCCAAAGCAGAAATGCAAGCAAACTCCACCCCCCAACACAACCCAAATGACACATAGCCCACAGACTCAGTGTGCCACTCAACCACAGCCAATAAGGCAAAACAACATACCCAACACACTAGTCATAGGTGACTCTATAGTCAGGCACATTGATGTCCCACTCACCAGGCTAAACAAGGAGAAAGTTACTGTCAGCTGTCTGTCAGGTGCCAGGATCCACCACATAACCCACGCACTCGGGTCACTCCACAACAAGTACAAATATGACTCTGTCATTGTCCATGTTGGAGTGAATGACCTGAGACGTACCTCCCTAGACTACATGAAAAGAGACATGGAAGAGCTCTCCGATCTTGTAACCCAGGTAGGTATGACCCTAGCCCTGAGTAGCATTCTTCCATAACCCAGAATGATACCGCAGTACAAGGAAAAAATGATTGAGTTCAACAATTGGCTAAGCTTCTGGTGTCATTCTAAAGGGATCCAGTATCTGTCTGCCTGGGATGACATGGTCGACAGACCACGATGCTTTGCCAGAGATGGTCTGCACCTGTCACACCTGGAATTCCGGATACTGGCTAAGGTTCTTACCGCCCCTATAGTGCCTTTTTTAGGCAAGGTTCAAATGACAAATTCACCACCGTAACAGGAACAGGCAAGCAAAAACTGAGGGTGATGGTACTCAATGCTAGAAGTCTAAATCTCAAAATGCACTCACTCGAGGCACTCCTTAAAATGGAGAACATTGATATCTGTGCAGTGACTGAGACCTGGTTCAAGGGTCCAGAGAGCACCCCTGCACTACCAGGCTATAACTCATACCACACTTTTCTGCCATGTAACCTGGACCGGAACACCAAAGGCGGAGGTGTGTCCATATTCATTAAGGATATCCACACCTCCAGGCTAGTTGCTTAGCATAATGCAACCGAGGTTATCCAAGTGCAACTAACTCCGGGCAAAACTGCAATCCAAATTGTAGCTTGCTACAGATCCCCCACCATGCCCCAGGATTCCCACTCCACTTTTCTTGATGTACTGTAAAATATTAGGGTTCAACCAAACACCCTAATAATGGGCGATTTCAACTACCCCACCAATAACTGGGAAAACTACTCATGTACCAACTCCTTCGCTCAACGCTTTCTGGAATTCATAAACTCCAATGCCCTGGATCAACTTATCCACACACCCACCAGGGGCAACAATATCCTAGATCTAGTCATTACCAACATGAGTGACTGGTGTTCCACACCTGAAGTCAACACCTCATTGGTCCGATCCAACCATAAGCTAATTACCCTAGATATCCACATTCTGCCCACACCCCCCCATTAAGGAAACCACAGTAAAAAATTTCTCCAAAGCCAACTTCATGCTTCTCAAGACAGAAGTGGTGAACTTCATGACACCCATGCAGATGGACAATACAGTTACGACTACTGAATCCTACACAATTGCACTTTATAAGCACTTACACGAGTGCATGGATCGTGCTATCCCAAACAGAACCAAGACGCTATCCTCCAAAAAAGGAGGCCAATCTGGTGGTCTCCTGCCCAACTTCTATATCTATGTTAAGAATCTCAATGGCAACTCTCAGATCTGTTCTGAGTTACAGCACAATGGCACTAAATATACAGACCCAGCTGATATTGCCAACATCCTGGCAGATAGGTTCAGTGCTAAATTTACCCCCCCTCTCACCCCCTAAAGAGCCCATTTCTACACCAGAAGAATGCAAAGTTCCTGTAATCACGGCTGCACAGGTAAAAAACACACTCTCCAAAGCCAAGAACACAGCATACATGGAACCAGACAACATCCCAGGCTGCATTCTACATGAACTACAGAACGAACTGGCACCTCACCTAAGTACCATGTTGAATCATAGCCTCACCTTTGTGCCTGCTGAATGGCACACAGCGACTGTTATCCCACTCCACAAGGGGGGAACAACCACGGACTCCGGGAACTACCGCCCCATTAGCCTGATGAGCCTGGTCTGCAAGGTCATGGAACGTATCATCATGGAACTTATAAACAAAGACATTGGTAATCTCCAAACTCTGGACCCCACCCAGTTCGGGTTTGTAAATGGCAGATCATGTCTCCTAAACCTGATAAACTTCTTTGAAGCAGTTACCAAAGCCGCAGATGAGGGTAAGGTGGTTCACACAGCCTATCTAGATGTTTCCAAGGTTTTCAACACCATCCCCCACTCTGGAATTATAGATAAACTCACAAACTAGGTATAAATCCCTATGTCGCTAGATGGGTTGCCAACTGGCTCACTGACAGAACCCACACTGTGAAAGTAGCAGACTCCAAATCCGACTTTAGACCAGTGACAAGTGGAGTACCACAGGGTTCAGTCCTGGGTCCTCTCCTGTTTTGTATCTACTTCTCTGAAGTACAGGCTAACACAGAAGGTCTTTGGCTAACGAAGTTCGCAGATGACTGCAAACTAGGAGCCATAATCAAAACTCCTAACGATGTGGACATCCTACAAAAGGGCCTCACTGAGACAGATGCTTGGTGTCAAAGCCATGGCCTCAAGCTGCCAAAAAGTGCATTGTCATCCCCTTTGGTAAAAACTCTGTACCCATGAACTACAACATAGGTGGTAGTATACTTAACACCAAAACTGTGATAAGAGACCTTGGGACACAGGTGGATAGTAGTCTCTCCTTTGATAATCACATTGCCACAGTAGTCAGGAAATCCTTCTACATGGCACACCTCATCACAAAAGGTTTCTCATCCAGAAAGAAAGAGGTCATTGTTCCCCTCTACTCATCACTCATTAGACCAATTATAGAGTACAACGCCCCTTTTGGTATGTACCTCACAAGACATCTACAACAACTGGAAAGGCCACAAAAATACCTCACAAAGAGGGGATTACTGGCCTCAGACAGATGCCCTACGCAGACCGTCTCAAACAACTCCAGCTTTACTCCATCGCATATCGCCTACTCAGAGGTGATCTCTGCCTAACATACAAAGCTATGTCAAACCAAGAGCTGTTGGACATGCTCCACTTAAAGAAGTCCCAATCCCTCTGAGCTACACGCTCTAGGGACCTAAACCTTGTCACCACAATAAACAGAACATGACAGAGGGATAGATTCCTGTCCCAGAGACTTCCCGTACTCTGGAATAAACTACCTATCTATATCAAACAAAGCTCGTCATTAGTACTCTTCAAGAAAAATCTTGATGATTGGATGGGAAATAGGAAATTCACCCCGGGGATCACTTCTGTGGCTCTGCTCAACAGTGGCACAGGAAAATAATTTTCTTGGGTGGCAAAAGCCAGGGTACCTTTTTGGCTGGGCTTGTATAGGTCCTAGGGCCGATAGCCTAGTACCTACCTATGAACCTATATGCTCGTGTGCCAACCCCATGGACTCCCTAAGTTTTGCCCAGAAATGTTGCATATAGTACATGTGTGAAATGCATTCTCCTTCCTAACAGTCATGAATTAAATCTAGACACTAATCACCATTTGAACATAAGGTGTCTTAAATGGCGTGAAGCCTGTAGTGGCTAGTGTTCTTCTATACAAGCTAAGAGGAGATTGGGCTGGCAGTTGTCCCACTCCTGGTTGAACTGATGTGTGCCTGGTCTCCCAGTGCTCTTGAGAAGATTTAAATCTATGAACTGGACCATAAGTTTGAGAATAGTAATGGGTAGTCTTTAACTGCTTTATCCCACAAAACTTCAATAAATATGTTAGCGGGTCTGACATAAAATTTTCCTCTCTATTTGTTTGTCTTTTCAGCTTTCCCGGTAAGGGGTCGCCACAGTGGAACTCCGGTCTGCTAATGATTGGCAGTAGATTTTTATGGCGCTGAGTTGTCAGCCCAACACCCAACCTTCAGCGAAGGCACGCCCAGTTACGCATGTCTTTTGGAGGCCACTCGACCGCGGGGAGGACATGCAGACTCCACACAGATGACACTCCCCGCACAAAAGCTGAGAATCGAAAAAAGCATACCCTGCCAAAAATTTCTAACAGAGCATTTGCAAACTTTTCAGCCACAACAGACAGCAGAAACATTGCCTCACAGTAAGTCTACACCCCAATATTTATTTATTCTGCCTGTTAACTGCAGTAGTCCAACTAAAACTAGCAGTCCCTTTTCTCTAGAGTCCCAGAGAAAACTCCATACAGTACAAATAATTGTGATAATAGTTTCATTACCATTTGTAAACAACATGATAGCACACAACATATGTATTAATGCAAGGCAAAATGTATTGACTTCCAGCATGGCGAAAAATGGTGTAATTCAATGCTCCGGATATTCCACCTGAGAAATTGGGTAAAACAGACTAATTTACCAATTAGCAGTTTATTCATTCCAGAAAAACACTGCTGAATGTCAAGTTGACATAAAAGTAAAAATAGGATAACTATATAGTCCACATGAAATCAGCAGAGGGACAAAGAAATTAACAGACTACCAACAATGGGCCCAAAATGGAGTTCACTCTGCATATATTGCAAGATGACCTTTTAACTGCTTTAGCAGTGAAGAGAGGTAAAATGTCAGCAGAAGTGTTAGTGTTAAAAATTAGCAATGGTAACTAGACATATTACAACAAACACCAGAAATCTTGGATTTGGAGGATGCTCTTTCTGCACACATTGAATAACTAGAAAATCTACAACAGCTGGTGATGAAGGAAACCAGAGAAAACATGGTAGACTATGACCATAGTCAGGATGTCCTCATGCTGGAAATAGCTGAGATGGAGGACAAAGGAAGGAGGAAATTATCAGGTTTTCAGCAGTCATTAAGCATATGGAGGGTAAGAACCGCATGGACTTTGAAAAAAATGTCTGGCTGGATGGAGAGGTATTAAAGGCTAGGAATTGCAGAAGGAAAGTACAGACTGGATAAATCTTCTAGTATTATCTTCACATAATTTCCACAAGGTAGTTTGTGGTACAGTTTATATTCTATGTATGAAAGGAGAAAATCCTTTACACACTATAGCAGAGAGTCTACAAGGTTGAAGACACCTGGGTTTGTGCCATGAAAGATGGCTCCTTACAGAATCTGCTTATGCTTTGCATACAGTTTCATACAATTAACAGACCTTAATGTAAAAGTGCCACCTAGTGGTCAAATTTAAAATTGCAAGTTTATTTACCGGACAAAGGACAATTTTTATAGCTGTTATATTAGTTCTAGCAATCATTATAGTATCCTTTTGCATAATATCTGCAAGGGAGGATGAAGGCACTGGTTCAAAAGGGGCCACAATCAGTTTTTCAAACAAATAGCAGATATCCCATTGTAGGTCAATTTTCTTCTTTGCTGGTCTAGGGTGAATGACTCCCCCCCCCTCCCCCGAGGGAATGATTGACTGAGGGTCTGGAATACAGTGAGATCCATTGATACATACAATGAAATATATAATCTTATAGAAACATAAGCTAAACCTGATTTGTAAAGTTCTGACAGACATTCTAGAACCATAGCCACTTTCTCCCTCTTTGGGTCAAGGTTCCTGCATTGGCACCATTAAAAGAATATTTTCCATTTAGTTAGGTATGATTTTCTTGCATTATGCTTCCTAGCATCCTTCATAGTACTTAGCATACCCTTGGAATACCTGAACCTGCCTGGAATCAGGTAAGATCATTCAAGTTTCCAGTGCTAAATTGGCCAGATTTGGGTGCAGCAAGGAACCCTGTTCTGAGTAATAAAGTTGCTCAGTGCGGCATCCCTTTACATTTTCTTCTTGCTGTATTGCTCAGTCTTGCCCAAAAGAGTGCACCTTCTTTAACTTTGAACAGTATCCTAGGAAACAAAGGAACTATTAGAAATGTATAAAGGGCAAGACTGGCCAACTCAGAGAGTAGGCAGCTGTTTTCCATGCTTCTGGTGTTACACTCCTGCCACAGAACTCTCTCAATTGCTTATTCAGACGGAAGGCAAACAGGTCCTATCTCCAAAAACACCCCACAACATGATCCAGACAGTGATCCATATTTAGAATCCATTTGTGGGGACCTGCTAACACATTTTGCTGTGAAGGAGTTATAGGTTGCCATTATTGCTCTCCCCTCTTTTAAGACAGTCTCCCAGGCTTGATAGAATAGCCTGCAAAACTGGTATGAATGTGTTCTTCACTGTTTCTTTATGTACTACATCAAAGTTTTACTGTCTATATTCACATAAAGAACCCTATACTATAGGGTAGAAGTGAAGACTGGTTTTCATGACAAATAAGACAGCCATCATTTCTTTGAGGTTTGTATTTTTCCCATTATCATGTCACCCCAGGTGCAGTGGACTTCAAAAGCTCCTACATAAGTTTCCCCACCTGGAGTCTGAAGAATTCATAGTCAAATTCATTGTAAGCAGAGCTGCCCTGAATTCACCATGAGATTGCTTTCTTAATGTAAGAAAGGAGGGATTTGTGTATGTAAGTGATGGGTATGCAGATACCATCTGTTTCTTGGATACCATTAGAGCTTTCTCATGTGCAGGTACATTGGGTGAACCATTGTGATTTAAAGACATCATAAACACCCGGAGCCTGGGAACCTCCTTAGTGTTAATCACCATATGTTGCAGAATGCTTTGCAAGTGATAAGGCATATGAGCCACATTTTCCTGGATAGGAAGGTTCTGCTGAAAGTGGTGTCCAGACATGTCCCCAAGGAATCTAGTTTCTATTAGAGATTCAAGCATGACTTATTTTTGTTGACTGTGTGCCCCAGTTCCTGAAACAACTCAGGATGATGTCCAGAGACTAAAGGATACCCTGCTGTGACTCTGCAAGGATTAGATAGCCAGGTAAGGAAAAATCTGTACACCCTTTCTCCTGCAATAGGCAACCAGTGGCATCAGACATTCCGTAAATACTCCAGGAGCGGTGAACAAACTAAAAGGTAAGGAGGCGAACTGGAAATGATCAACTCCCTCCTATAAAATCTTAGGAATTGTCTGTGTTTTCTGCTGATTTACTTTCTCCAAGTATTTTGAGTTTTTAATAACCAAGACAGTAATGGAGCCCACTCCTAAGTCACAGTATGATTAAAGTTCTTGAAATTAGTATTCTTTCAGTCTTTGTTAGCCAAGACAGCTATTTTCAGCACCTGCAATGTGCCCAGAATTGCCACCTCCTGTAATTCATATGGGGATACATATATTGGTAGCATATCCAAGCATGGCTGCAAATTCTTTTTTATTAGACCTATTGCTCCAACTACTACTAGAAACACCTGCATATCTTTCTTCCATAGTGCTCTCATTTCTGCCTGCAAATCCTGACATTTAATGACTATGTGTCTCTGTACATAAGACACTGTAATCACTGGGTGTAGCAATTTCATTGATCAGTTATACTTCTAACTTTTTTCTCATGGACTACTAGATATTGATTCTTCACATCTATTTTTTGAACTGTTGCTAATGGGTGATCCATGTGATACAAACTTCGTCATTCCCTATAATGCATTGTGGTTCATGCTCCCAGTGCTTTTCATCTACTTCTATATTGTACTATTTGCATAATACCCAGCATAACAGTCTTGCCACATTATTCTGCTTTTTGGTGTATAGGCCCTCTGCCATGAGTATGTCACACCCAGCAATATGTGCAACTGTTTCCAGTTTTTTTTTTTTTAACAGAAAATGCATTTGTCCTTTTCTCCCACATGTTAAATGTATTTTGTAAACCAGTGCATACATACTCCACTGTCCTGGATTGCTATTGTTACCCTTTCATCCTTTGGTTTAATTTTACCTCTCCTTAACCATTCCTGTTTCAAATCTTTGTAAACATATGGTTGTTCCTGGAGGTCTGTATGCTTGCCACTATATTTATGGCTTTTCCAATTTTCTTTCATTCTCATCAGATTCTTTTCCATATATTCTTTGTTTTGATTTCTGACACATTTGTTGCTGTCTGATTTTTGTCTACTCCTGGTTTGATTTCCATTCCTGCTTGACAACAAATTGCTTCTGTGAAACTAAGCAAAGTTATCATCTTACACTCATGTTTTCAAACTTTTACTATGTTTGGATCTGATGAAGTCAGCAGGTAAATATACAGTCCCATGACTGCAGGTCTGTAACATGTAAACAATTTTGAGGAGGGCCATACCTCCTTCAAAGCTATGAATATATAATCTTGGTATATATTGATTTTTATACATCGTTGATAAGCACCATAAACAATACAATTTTGAGGAGGGCCATACCTCCTTCAAAGCTATGAATATATAATCTTGGTATATATTGATTTTTATACATCATTGATAAGCACCATAAACTATAAGTTAGATCAGAAAGAGCACATTGATTTACTTCAACTTTATTTCTGGATGTCAAGACAGTTGTCAATATGACTTTTAATCTTCTGAAGCATTCCTTACCAAACTTTATTCTCATGTTTTACTGTTGATCTTTCATTTATTCTCAAACATTGTACACTCCCTACTACTCAAGTTCCTTTTTTCTAGATACTGCAGCTTTTCTGTTTTAAATGCTGTTTTTGCACATTTATCAAGACCAAATGTCATTTGAATATCATCTGAGAAAGTTTTAACTATTTGTAGTTTGTAGATGTAACTCAAAGTAGCTCATGTAGCTTTAGTCCCTAGCGAACTCACCCAAAGCGGCTTCACTTCTGAATACTGTCTATTAAAATGCACTAGTAACCAAAAAACAGACAGGCAGCAACAGCAGTAGTCCAATGAAGGTCTATCCCTCAGCAGGTACCAGGATAACAGGAAACAGCTCCCAACAATACAAATTGAATAAAACTTTATTGGATTGAAGCGCTTTTCCTTTCACCACGTAAAACTTCTTCAGAATAAATAATCTATTCGTTGTTCTTAAATACCCCTAGTAGGTTGATACAAATTTAAAATCAACCATTTCATTGGATGTTAGTTCCAAACAATTAACTTAAGTTTGCATTTGCTAACTGTCTATTAAAATGTTCTTGAGTAATTCCAGCCAACAGTTCGTGTTTCCAAATTACTTAGTTTAATCTGTTGACCACAAATAGAAACATCATAGAACAAGTACATAAAGAGATTGAGCTGTTTCATCTTATAAACTTCAGGACTTCATCAGAACCTTGTTTACATCGAAAACCCAATTTAAATACAATTAACTAAATATAATGTGATCCATAACATTTTTAGAACTTAAAGAATTATGGTGGCAATTGAAATTAAATGCGGCCTACCCCCCTGGTTTAAACAAGCACATTTCTGTCACCCCAGCCTTGAAATTGCTTGCATTAAAACTGTAATACAACAAAACACTACATTAAATGATTTTTGCATTACCTGTTTTACTGTCATTGATTGTCACCTTTGCATTACCTGTTTTACTGTCATTGATTGTCACCATTGTAAATACTGTGATATATATTTCAATATTTTTTAAGGTGCTGTTTAACAGTTTTAGTGTGCTCATTTAATTGAGGAGACAAGATAGGATGATATGGATCACATGATGTTTAATTGTATTTAAATTGGGTTTTTGATAGAAACAAGGTTTTGATGAAGTCCTGAAGTTTATAGCATGAAAGTACTCAACGTCTTTATGTACTTGTTTTATATTGTTTCTGTTTGTGGTCTACAGATTCAACTAAGTATTTTGGAAACTAACTGTTGGCTGGAATTACTCATTACCACTTTGGTAGACACTATTTGGAAGTGAATCCGCTTTGAGTGAGTTTGCTAGGGACTACCGCTACGTCACCTACTTTGAGTTACTGGTTGTTTCAGCTACATGGACACACACCATTACTTTTTTAGTTTGTAGATGTGTTTTCAACTCCTGATCTGATAAGCTATACTTTTTTTTAAGTTGTTCACAAAAGGCAGATAAGAAATATTTAAATTAGGTTGTTTTCTGGGAACCAAATTATAACCTATGCCTAATCTATTAAGTAAACAGCTTAATGGTTTAAGGGAAAGCTAAAGCAGCAGCGATAGAGAATCACCCTGGAATATCCCCCATTTAAATTTTTATCCCTGGGATTACGATTTGCCCTTTGGCATGACTCAAGTGCAAAGTAGTTTGCCCTGTTTCGTGGTCATTGTAATGTAATTTAACAATATAGGGTGTACAATATACATCTATAAGTACTCCTTTATCCATGAATGTGGGATGCTGTCAAATGCTTTTTTGTAATATATGTATGCCATACTTAGATTTTCCCTATTTTTACAATTCTCAGTTATGGCTTTATTTATAAACACATGAGTCTTCGTTTCATAAAACTTTCTTTTGTCACCCTTTTGTTATATCTGTAATTGAGTGTTTTTCTAAATTACTATAAACTAAGTCTGCGTCAATTCCCTTATATAATTTGTATATTGTCAAAAGGCAGGTTATTAGACTGTAGTTCTTAGGATGACTTGCAAGTTCATTCTTTATAAAGATTATCATTTTACTGTTGTTAACCAGGTTGGTGTCTGTTCAGGAGGTGCATATTAATAATTCTTGATCATGGGTAAAGCTTTGTGCAAAGATGTTAATACCTTTAGCCAGAGTTAAGGTACTGTCTGGGCCTGGGGTTTTCTATTTAGGAACTTTTTTTTTAAATTTTGCCTCAGTTTCTCTAGCTGTTACTTCATCCCATTTCATATCCTCTACATTATAACTCCTTATTGTTTGTTTTAATTCTTCTGTCCATTCTGTGTCTTTGTTATGTTCCACAGGGTCTTCAAAATTACTTCTGCAAAATATGTCTACACACTCTTTTTTTGGTGGTGTTTCTATTCCTTTTACTTTGTTTCTCAGTTCTCTATAAAATCTTTTGGGCCATCAATGACTTGCTTATTTTGTACTTTTCATTTATATGTATCTGCATCCCCTTTGCTGATATTTTTAATTTATTATTGGCAGTAGTCCATGATAAATCCTGGTGTGTTTTGACATTGTGCATTACTTTTACATGTCTATCTTTCCAAGTATTTTTTATGATCTGTTCCAATTTTTACAGTCCCTTTAACAGTAAAACATCTTTTATTACATACTTTATAGTTTTCTCTGTTTGATGCTTCCAAGGATGGCATTTTTATTTGTTCCTTTCCTTTCTTACTGTAAGTTTCTGTGTTAGCTGCACAGTAATGTATTGTTTTTATTTCTGTGATATCACATCATATTTCTTAATAGTCCTACTTAATGTGTTCATCTGTTTTACCTATCTTCTTACACTTTGGGTCATAATTGTTTTCATCACAATTATTATGTCTGTCCATGGCTATCAAATCAAGCAGATCTTCCCTTAAATCATTTTCCTCTGGATTGAAAACATCTTGTTTTCTTTCTATTTCCCGTGAGTATTCTACAGAAATTTCCAAGAAATCTTCCTGCAACATATTCTCTTCAGATGTACCTTGCTTCAACTGCTGCCCCTTCATATGGGAACTAATTGACCCATCACTCCACAACATTATCTTTGTCAGAGTTGCCACTGTTTCCTGTCATTTCTCTAGCTGTTTACCTTCATCTGGATTATTGAGACAGGCTCCTGTAGAAGGCTCCAAAGTATTATGTGGCAAATCTTCAGATGCCTCCTGTTCCACCTGCTATTCCTTAATCTGGGGACCCATTATTACATCATGCTGCAATATTGTCCATGTTGGATGGCTTCTCTACAGAAGCTTGAGGACAAATTGCACAAGTGTCAGTAGCTAAAAGGCAAAAAAAAGGAGGGATGGCATAAGGTTGAATGCTTTTTGCCATAGGGAATCATTATTGTTGTGATATCTAGTGATTCACTGGCAATGATTTGTGTTTTGGGGAAATTTTGCCCTTCTTTGAGTTGGTGAGGCCATGGGATTGGTATATATAGGCTTGGGGCACAAGCGGGGTGCAGGGAGGGGGGGAGGCTTGTCCCGCTGCTAAAAGAAGAAAAAAAAAGAGTTTTTTACCCTCTTGGTTTTTCAGGCAATTTTTTTGTTCTTTTAAAATATCAACTTTCTGGAAGTCGGTGTTTCATAGTAGAATCATGTTGGATTCTCCACACTAAATTTTCACTGCAGATAATCCACAACTTCAGTTTCTGTTTGTTAAACTTCTACTTTATTAATCCTATTTTCTACATTCTCACTTTTCTTCATGTTTTTGTATTGTGAAATGTTGCATTACTTTCCCAGTAATCAAATGTGCCTTTGCTTGCATTTTTCTTCAAAAATCATTGGAACTGCTTTTTTGTATTGATTAGTTTGATTTTCTTCTTTGCATTGTTTTTCTTTCAAATGTCCATATTTCTACCAGACTAGATCTCTCTCTTTTGAATGTCCATATTTCTTTTTTGTACCTTTCAAAAATTTCTGGGTTTTGTTTTTTATGTTTTTGCATTTCCTCTATTACTTCTTTTTCCAGACAATCCAAAAATTTCTTTGTCTTTGTAATGTTCTTTTACATTAATGAATGCAAATATTTATATGAAGCTTTTTACAGTTTTTCTTATGCAAGTATTTTTCTTTCCTCTAATTTCTCTCTTAATGTTTCAAAATATCCTCTGTCTGGGAATTTTTGGCTTCTTGTGTAATAGTAACAATACATAATTTCTTCCTTATTCTCAGTAGTCCACTCCCCCCCCCCCAATACTCCATTTTATCATGTATATGGCTGTTTTAAGCCTGTCAGTTTTTGTGTGTCTTTTTTTGGACTACTGCTTCCTTATATTGGGGGCTACCTGCTGACCCTGAACTAGTCCTGTTATAGGAATGCTTCCATTTCCTGACGATTCTATACTGCCTTTTTAACCAGTCCTACCATCAGTACATACACTAGGATTGGGCACCTTAAATCCTGGGACCTGTGCACCCAATTGTCTTCTTAATATTTTAACCCCCCTTTCTCCATGCTGTATAAAATACAGTCTATAATGTATGTCAGTGCTGTCTTGGGGAGTTTCTGTAAAAACAGGGTCCACCACATGAATGCACTTAACAAGTCTCCAGGAGGAATTCAGTTCCAGCAGTACTTTTCTTCTTTGTTTACTGGTTTCATATCTCTCCATTTGTACTTTTCTACTGATGGGGATATGGGGATGTGGAGATAAGTGCACTGGAAGCATTGACAATAGACTATAGAGCATATGCACTTTGAATTTGTGGACCCTGAGGAATTTGTTCAGATCGAAGAGGTCTAGTGAGGATCTGCAAGAATCTTCTTTCCTTGAAGCCAGACAGAATCTTGAATAAAAACCCTTTTCTTTCCTCCGCTGGGGAACCCACTGTATGGCCTGATTATGTCACTTTTGAATGGGTACAGGAATGAGAGTGACCTGATCCTTGGGGACTGTTGGAATGCCTCTGAAATCATGTCCAGAAATTTCAAACCAGCAACCTTTTTTGATAACTACTGGTCTTAGATGATTTCTTTACAGTTTATTGTGAAGTTGGACAAGCACCATCCAACTTATTCTGACAGGAGTCAGAATTGGTGGGGAGAAGATGCTAGGCTTGGAGAAGGAATGGGAGGGGGCATCCTGGTCAGGTCAGGGCTGATCCATCTAGGTGTCTCAGACCTGAAGGCTTCTGGGATTTTCTAAGGGTCTTGCTCTTTCTTCTTAAAACTTTCCTTCTTCCATTTGTCAGGTCTATCATGGTTCTGTTTTGGGTGGGAAGGTCATGTCTTTGCTGGGAAATTACGGCTTTATCTAGGAACTTGGGTCTGAAAATGTTGCTTTACAGATTGCATAGTCTTTCCTTTTTTCCTCCAGTTTTATGTATTTCCTCAGCAAGAGAGACGGCATTAAAGATTTCTGTTTTAATACTGTGTTGAGGGCATTGTCCTAAGCCAGGCTTGTCTGTGTTACAGAGACTGTAATTGCTGTCATGCATGATGCATTCACAACATCATAGCTACATTTCTTTGAATGTATGGCAACCTGAAAAGGAAGTTAACTTGGGTCCAGCATCTCATGTTCAAATCGTTGTCTACAGTCCCCATGCCTTAGTTGTCATCATTGCTAATAGTTAAAACATGTGAGACTGGCAGTTTAAGGCTCTGAAGGAAAGGATGACAGAGATGTATATTTCTTCCAAAGCTGAAGAGTGTTCTGCTCTCATTGTCATTGGGAATAAGGTTCCTGGTTGCAGTAGAGGTAGATCCCTTGTAGGTGATTAAGAGACACTAGATCTGAATCTGCCAAGAGATTCCTGTAAAGATATTTACAGGAATCTGTGATCCAGGAGAGCTGGTCAGACTTTCTAGGAACAGGGGGAAGGGAATCAGGCTTCCAAAACATACAGTACCCCCTGGACAGCTAGAGGTCTGCATTCATAAAAGCCCAAAAAAGCTCTGTACGTTACCGAGCTTCATAATATTCTTTCTCACTGGACAACCTCCTTCACCCTCTGAGGGGCACCGCCAAAGGAAAAATTCTTTGGTTATAAATCAGCTTCTTATTGCTTTCCTTAAAATAAACAATTATAAACAAATATGTATCACTGTCCTTTATATCCTTCCTGGCGACAATATAGCTATACTGCAAGTTATCCCACATTGGCTAGCCATAACATTGCCACAAGAAAAAATATTTCTAGGTGATGTGAATGTTAGTTGGTTGGACATAAACTCTAACTCCCCTACATCAAGCATGAACTTATATGGTTTCACACAACTAATTAATAGCCCCACACATTATAGCAAGACATCAATTTCTCTATTAAACTGGATCTTAATATCAGATTCTAGTAAATTCTCCATTACAGGTACAATGTCAGACTCTCTCAGTGATCATCTCCCAATCTATACAATTAGGGACATCTCACACATCCAGTTAAACAGCATATTTATAAATCAACCTGTAACCTTTACAAGTTTAACCCGGAAATGTTCATTACTACACTATCATCTATTAAATGGAACTTCCTAAAAATCCTCCCTTTAGACAATGCTGTAATTGAACTCAATGCAACTTTTCAAGATATCCTAAACTCCTTGCACCTTTTAGAAGGAAGAGACTAAAAACAAGTAATGGAATTTGGCTATCCAAAAAGAGTAACTTGCTAATGGACAGAGATAAAGCATGGAAAGAATGGCAGAAATATAAACCACCTCAATATCTTAAACTTCAGCATGCTTCACTGTTGTACTAATAAGCAAATAAATGAAGACAAAGAAAACTATACTATAATAACTTTCAGAATAATACTAAACACAATCCTAAAAATTTGGACATCCTTTAAAGAAATCTTACATCCCAGACAAAAATTCAACCCAAACCCCTCCTTCGATAACTCGCCACTCAAAACTACAATACAGTTCAACTCTTACTTTATAGATAGTATAGATTCCTCAACATCTAATTTCAACCCTGCCCAACAATCACATATCACCACATCCACTTTCACCTTCAAACCTGGCCCACATCCTACATAAAACTACTCTTAAACAAATGTAACCATACTCTTCTTCAGCTGATGACCTTTCAAGTGAGTACCTGAAAATAGCAGCCAATAGTATTGCCTGTTCTGTCTCAATCCTTACAAATTGGTTATTCCAGGAATCCCCTGTTCCCCCCTCTGGAAAAAGTTACACATTATTCCTCTGCACAAAGGAGAAATTCAACAGACATTAATAATATTAGAGCTATAGCTGTCTTATCTTCCCTTGCCA
This sequence comes from Protopterus annectens, assembly GCF_019279795.1. Taxonomy (NCBI): domain Eukaryota; kingdom Metazoa; phylum Chordata; order Ceratodontiformes; family Protopteridae; genus Protopterus; species Protopterus annectens. The sequence goes on from NC_056739.1 coordinate 483,814,370, forward strand.
AAAATACTTGCAAAATGTATTCCTACAGGAAGAACTCCTATCCGCTACACAATATGGCTTCCATCCTTCCCATAGTACTAGTGCTGCCCTTCTAACATATATAAATACTGTCAATAAAGCTAAAGATAATGGCAAGCTAGTCTTCTCCTCATTTGTAGTCTTGACTAAAGCCTTTGACACAGTTTGTCACAGCTAATGTCTACTTCAAATGTTCTTACTAGGTATCTCTCAGCCCACCCTTCTGGGTTCAAAACCTACCTGTCCAGTAGTTTTCAGTCAGTAAAATGGCGCTCCATGCTCTCTTCTTGCCTCCCAGTCAGAACTAGTGTAACATAAGGATCTATCCTTGGTCCCCTTCTCTTTAATATTTTCACCAACACTCTCTAACTTCCACACAACAGGCCACCCTAATACAATACACAAATGATTCCACTCTCATTTGTACATTTGACAACATGGTACACCTCCAAAAAATACTCGGGAAGCTTTAACAGCCACTGAAACATGGCTTCATAACTCACAGCTCATGCTCAACCCAAAAAAGACCAAACTACAACTTTTTTCCCCAAATACATCTCTCACAAAAAACAAAATTTAAAGTCTTCTCTCTTCATAATACAAAAGTCAATTCTCATAGCAGACTATCAGGGCTGATAGTGGATGATAATCTTGCATTTAACCTGCATAAGAAAAACTAGGGATGCTTTACAGTGCCAAAAAATGTGCTCATTGACACAACTAAAACTAAACTTACCACTACATATCTCCTCCCCAGTTGTCTTTATGGTGCTCCCATACTTACTAACCTTTAGGCTTCACAAAAATTAAAACTTGAACAATATTATAACAAAGTTGCTAAATTTGCAGCATATACCCCTTTCAGATCCCACCACTGTATATCACTGCAGAGCCTAAATTTGTTAGAACTGACACATCAACTAACACATGCACAACTTCTTATCACCTATAAAATTATCCAGTATCCATCTGCCTGTCCAGCACTAAAAAACAACTATAGTCCCATTTAGTCACTGTGATCCAGTGACCAAAAACTCCTGTCTGTCTACAAACCTAGCAAATCTGCTGAGCATTATCTGTACTTGTATTAGGTTGCTAAGGCCTGGAACTCCTTACCTGTATCCATCAGGTCTATACTCTCCCTCCCATTTTTCAAAACCACTCTGAAAAACTTCCTAACTAATATCTGAATCTGTTCTTGCTCAAAACCAGGATAATATATATATATCCCTAAATGTGAACAAATATATTTTCATTCCTTATACCTCCTTACTCTCCCTTCTTCACTTACTTCCTCACCTCCATCAAATTCTCTTCCCTGACTCTCTAAATATGCCATAAGCCTGTTTTTCCCTTACTTCATATTGCAGTTCCTATTTGTATTAGACTAACATACCTTTAATTTCTCTACAAACTGTCTAAAGTTTCTCCAAATATTAAATGATTTGTCATATACCTTGTAGTGATTCTAAACCAATGCTTTTATATTTTGTCTAATTTGGTATAATTATTTAAACTGCAGATTTTTTTTTTTTTTTTTTTGAAGATTGTTGTTCTTAAAATGTTTTGTAGTAATTTGGAGCTTTTCTCCCTGGGCCTCCACTGAAAATGGGCTTCAATCCAGTCGGACTTTCTCAGTAAACAAATGTCAATAAAATAAATAAATTAATAAATAAACAAAGGAGAGGATGTCACAGGTGTCAGAACAAGACTTTCCAGTAAATGTAATTTAGTCCATATATGTCTGTTCATCAGCTTCTGTTTCAAGCATATCAGTATCCTCCTGCAGTGGATCCATCATTCTCTTTTTAAGAGGGGGCCCTAGACAACTCCGTTATATCCAAGTCTGACCTACTACTATTCAAAAAAAAAAAAAAAAAAAGGCAAACTATGACTGTAGAGTGTCGTCTGAATGAAAAAAAGCACAATATGGACAGACGTCCATGTTCTGCTCTGGGTAAAATATTTCCCCCACACCACAAAAATTATTAACTTTAACAAACTTTCATCAGAAACAGATTCAGTATTAAACAATAGCCAAACAATGAAGCAGAAAAATGTAATATAAAAAAATCTCCTAGAGGTACTTATTTGGTTTCTAACAGTATGCTGACCAATGGACTGAGCACTGTGAAAAACAAACAGTAGGACACTGTACACAAGAAAGATCTACTGAAGGATTCTTAGCTATATCTTTGTGGGGGGGGGGGGCATCAGCAGAAGCCCTGGGCAAGGTAACGCTTTGGGAGTTGGCCTGGACATGGATACCTCCAAGTAGGATATTCCTTTCCACAAACACTCTCCTGCCTCCAGTTTTTAACACTTTGCCCTTTTAGCACAATTTTGTCGGGATCAACTCTTTCTGCTGGTATGATTGCATCTTTACTAATAAATGTTTTGGCTGTTTTCTCATGGCCAGCTTTGGAGTATACAAACAATGTGCCCTTTCAATTAACAAATCCTCCTGTGGAATATCAGTCTAATTGCTTATCTGTGCCTTCATAAAATTAATACAGTCTATTCCTCATAGTTTTTCTGGTACAGCACAAAATCTCAGGTTTTCCATGCATGCTCTGTTCTCTAACTCTACCATTTTTGAAACAGCTCTTCTTGAGCTGTCTCTTACTCAGCCAGCCTTTTCTTCATTTCACTTCTGATTTTTGCAGTTTTGCCAGTTCATCTAAATAGCTGCGTAAAGCTTCTTCCATTTTTTCCAGCCTTTTATTATTTGAATTGATAAAATCTTTCATTGCTTTGTTTTTTTTAATTAGCCCTGAGCACATTTGATTTATTTTTTCCTCTAGATTAGTAGAAGCCATGTCTTGCAAGAAAGCTGGAACTTGAATTTTTACTAAACAGCTGCAGAACTCTTCTCAGTCAGTGTTTTCTTAGGCTCTCAAAGTTTCTTCTTTGCCGGCATCCGGGTAGTGTACTTACTAACCAGTAACTGAATTTACTAACTCTGGTAGAGCTACTGGCCTTTTCTCTCAGCTTCTTTTTTCACACAGGAAGAGCTGAAATTAAACTGTTTTTAGTCAGTATACAAGTATGTCATATGTCTCCCTCAAATATTTGTGTCTTATGCTGATGAACCAGTTTACCAGGTGGTTATCTGAATGTATCAAGTATTGTTATGAAAACTGAGGGCCAGCAGTTAACAGCTGGACCGAAAAAACCATAGCTCATGCTACAAGTGTAATTGTTACATCACAAGCCTTTATAAATACTTCTATAGATGATATATAAGCTGCTGCAGCTTACACTTCTCTTCAATACCTTCAGAAGGTGTTTCAAATTTTGATGTGATCTTTCATTCCAGGTGCACAGTTACTTGGAGAAGCTTTTCACAGTATCACCCAGGAAGGTCTGCATGGGATTATCTTGTTGGTGAGGAGGATGAACATGATCATGCTAGGTTTTAAAGTTATGGACTTTATTTTAATTTATTTATATTTGTTTTACGGGGTAGAGCACTGATCTCCACGGACCTTTTTCAGACTCAGCCTGTGAGTGGTGATTGGTTATGTGACTTGCTCAGAGTCACACAGTTAGGCAATGGGGGCTAAGAGAATCAAGCCTTATACCCCTGGACCACAGGAAAGAGCTGATTAGCAGCTCTTTAATACTCTAAGCCAACTGCCAGACTTACCACAACAATGGAGCCACATGGTCACGGGTCATTCTTTGGGCATTCCCACCCACTTTTCCCCAACCTAGTAGAATGGGATTCAGCTTATGTTTGATGTTTGGTTAGGTTTTTTATGTTCTGCTTATGAGCAGCCTAACCCAGATCTGGAGAAAGAAGGCTGAGTGCTTGGTATTTAGAATAAAGCTGAGGAGTTGAAGCATCAGAAAGTTTAGATCAGTGACGGGTAGGGTGAGCGCTGATGGTTCAGTACTAATGAGGAGGAGGAGGAGGAGGATGAACGATGAGCATTCCTCTCAACCTCTTAACGCTGGACATATGGACAAGCCAAAAATAATAGGGGGACAAAGGTTGAAAAATAGGGATTGATTTTTAATATCACTCTTATAAACTTCGAAACAGCTAGGCTAACAGATTTTGTATTATCGTGCATTCTTCTGAATTGTATGAATTCTGAAATGCAAATGTCTGTCATTATTTAGTGACTTCAGTCCTCTCTAATTTACCAGAAAGCCACACATTGTACGAGGAACAGACCAAAGCTGTGAGGTAAAAATCTGGATATTCTGGGAAAATCTGGACAGTTGAGTGGCATGACAATGACCATCCTGATCTAACATTAGGGTAGGTATATAACATTCTAATATTAAAACTTCACTTTCTTCCTGATTTGTAGTTTGTGGATTTAAAGCAGGAAGGGGAAATAGAACCCCTTACATTTATGGAAGCTCTTTCACTGATTGTCAGTGGACATAGGAAGAAAGTGTACTCATGTCAGCCTGAAACAGAACAGTTATGTAATAAAGGCCAGCTGAACATCTTTACAAGATTTGGAGTTACATGGTAGATGCCTATGTAGTGAAATTTTCCCCATAATCCAAAGCAGTTCTACAGGAACACTTGTTTGGTAGCTTGCTTGGAATGGGATATCCTCACCTCAGCCTGTACAGTATCAGCTGAGTAATCCACTCACTGAATAAGAAAACGGTATAATAAATAAGAGATGCATGCATAAATACGTAAGTAAGGAAATAAATAAATAAACAAACAAACAAACAAACAAATAAACTGTTTATTAGCCAGGCACCTAAAAGTGCAACTAGTGGGATGATTAACTTTTTGATCTGTTCAGACAACAAAATATCTACTTTTAATGTTTATTGCATTATATATTTTTATGTAGAACACAGTAACAATTTTGTCAAAGTGGGGGTCAAGGCACCCCCCAGAATTCTTTAAAGAAGCTGTAGTATTATATTTATGAACAGAACTCATTCATCAAACTGCAAGCATGTAAAACTCACCAGGAAAGAATTAGTCAATTAATCCATGATAAAAACACACGTTAACATTAATCCAGGCACCATTTAAATCAGAAAAAATAGTATAGGTAAGTTTACTGCTGTCAATGGATGAAGTAGAAAATTGTCAAACTGTGAATTAACCATAATACAGTCTTATTTAAATTTAGGCCATAACTATCTTTCAGAAATATGTGCATTTTTGACTCTTTGCCTCGTTTTGGCAGAGCTGCCATTATTTAGTTGTGATCCTCAGGTTTTCTCATTGGCTATGCTTCCTTCTTTGGACCTGTCATCATTTTCTGCTGAGCAAGCACTTTCATGTTCCTGTGTATTATCTGAGTGACTATAATCCCAAGGGTAGGCAGTCGGAGTAATTCTTGGAAAAAAGCCATGAAGTAATGCTGAAACGACAAAAAGGTTAAAACATGATTTTGTAATATATGCAGTACAAGGACATTTCTGAACAAAAGATTAAAATATTTTATAAGAGAAGGAGAGATTAATGTTCAAATAATTCCTTATATTTCATCCTTTGATAGAGTCAAGCAATGTACATATTTTCAAACCAATAAGAGCTTTCATTTATTATAGTGAAAAAAGTACATTGGGGAAAAAAGGAAGTGGTAACTTGGAATGTTGGAAGGAAAGGAAGTCATAGTCAGGTGACTAAACATAATTTCTATGTATCATGTAAAATGCAGAATAGTGAAAATAAATTCTTAAAACATAAAGATATGGACAATAACACCAAAATGGTACCACTCATAAAAAATGTAAACCAGGTAAGCCCATTGGACACACTGTCCCTTTTCAAGGGCGAGGTGGGTGAAATGCCTATTTTAATTAACTTGCTCAGAGTCCTACAGCTGGCTAATGGGGGCTGAGTGAGTCAAACCCAGGACTACTGTAAAATCTAGATGATCTGACAGCACATGGTTAAACCTCTGTGATAAAGTGTCAGACCAATTTAAACAGGAAGGTCTTATTTAATTCAGACTAATATAATTTTGTAGTCTTAACCCCACTATAGCTTACTTGGAAAATAAGAAAAAACAGAATCCAACAGTCAGTTCCAACACAAGGGCTCCAAAATTCCAGGTTTATTTCAAAAACCATTGTAAAACTTGTCAAAAAACCCAACTTTTCAACATAACACTTATGCTTTTGTCTTAATGAATTAACATCATCAGAACAGTCAGTCAGAGTCATGCAGACCTATAAATAATATTTTTCACTCACAGATCCTTTAAAATCAACCAATGGTAGCTGTTGTATGTAAAAAAGACACACCTACCAATACTCCTTCATTAATTCTAAACATAAAGTTGTAAAAAAATGAGCTTAAAAACTAATAAAAATACTTTACCCACCATCAGAGAATTGAACCCTGGTCTCACATCTGGCAAGTGGGATAAGTTTACAACAGTTTTTGAAATAAACCTGGAATTTTGGAGCCCTTGTGTTGGAACTGACTGCTGGATTCTGTTTTTTCTTGGGTTTATTCTATATTCAGCGCTTGTTTTTTTTTTTTTTTTTTTTTTTACTTGGAAAACGATATCTTCCATGAACAAACAACCAGTTCTCCAAATTAAAAGCGGGTCTATAATGTCTTATCGGACAATGAAAAGAGTGAATGCTCTTTCATCGATCTGATAATGTCGAAAGGAGAAAATAGCAAAGTCACGGACCATCAATTTTTTTCCCCAGGGAAAAAATCATTGGGCCTTCTTCAGGACTTTGCCATTTCCTCCACTATGGTGCAATCTTGGAGATGGTATATTTAAGTAGGGGGGTGTGGGGGGCGAAGCCCACCACTTAATCTTGTGTTTAAAGTTTTTTTTTTTTTTTTTTTTTTTATGGAGCAGTGAACTTTTTCCCTGGGAAAAAATTTGCTGTTCCGTGTTCATAGGTTCATAGGTAGGTAATAGGCTATTGGCCCTAGAGCCTATACAAGCCTAGCCAAAAAGGTACCCTGGCTTTCGCCTCCCAAGAAAATTATTTTCCCGTAGCTAGTAGTAGTCAAGCAGAACCAAAGAAGTGATCCCTGGGGTGAATTTCCTATTACCCATCCAACCATCAAGATTTTTCTTGAAGAGTGCTAATGAAGAGCTCTGTTTGACATAGATAGGTAGTCTGTTCCTGAGTATGGGAAGTCTCTGGGACAGGAATCTATTCCTCCAGCATGTTCTGTTTACTGTGGTGACAAGGTTTAGGTCCCTAGAGCGTGTAGCTCGGAGAGATTGGGATTTCTTTAAGTGGAGCATGTCCAACAGCTCTGGATTTGACATAGCTTTGTATGTTAGGCAGAGATCGCCTCTGAGTAGGTGATATGCGACGGAGTAAAGCTGGAGTTTTTTGAGAAAGTCTGCGTAAGGCATCTGTTTGAGGCCAGTAATCCTCTTTGTGAGGTATTTTTGCGGCCTTTCCAGTTGTTGTAGATGTCTTGTGAGGTACATACCAAAAGGGGCGTTGTACTCTATAATGGGTCTAACGAGTGATGAGTAGAGGGTAACAATGACCTCTTTTTTTCTGGATGAGAAACCTTTTGTGATGATGTGTGCCACGTAGAAGACCACTGTGGTGATGTGATTATCAAAGGAGAGACTACTGTTCACCCGTGTCCCAAGGTCTCTTATCACACTTTCGGTGTTAAGTAGACTACTGCCTATGTGGTAGTTTATGGGTACAGAGTTTTTACCAAAGGGGATGACAATGCACTTTTTGGCATTGAGCTTGAGAGCATGGCTTTGACACCAGGCATCTGTCTCAGTGAGGCCCTTTTGTAGGATGTCCACATCGTTAGGAGTTTCAATTATGGCTCCTAGTTTGCAGTCATCTGTGAATTTAGTTAGCTAAAGACCTTCTGTGTTAGCCTGTACTTCAGAGAAGTAGATACCAAACAGGAGAGGACCCAGGACAGAACCCTGTGGTACTCCACTTGTCACTGGTCTGAAGTCTGATTTGGAGTCTGCTACTTTCACAGTGTGGGTTCTGTCAGTAAGTCAGTTGGCAACCCATCTTGTGACATAGGGATTTATACTTAATTTAGTGAGTTTATCTACAATTCCAGAGTGGGGGATGTTGTCAAAGACCTTTGCGAGATCTAGATAGGCTATGTGAACCACCTTACCCGCATCTATGGCTTTGGTGACTACTTCAAAGAAGTCTATCAGGTTTAGGAGACATGATCTGCCTTTTACAAACCCAAACTGTGTGGGGTCCAGAGTTTGGAGATCTCCAATGTCTTTGTTTATGAGTTCCATGATGATACGTTCCATGGCCTTGCAGACCAGGCTCGTCAGGCTAATGGGGCAGTAGTTCCCAGGGTCTGTTGTGGCCCTCCCTTTGCAGAGTGGGATAACCTTCGTGGTGCACCGTTCAATGGGCACAAAGCCTGAGGTGAAGCTATGATTGAACATGGTACTTAGGTGGGGTGCCAGTTCATTCTGTAGTTCATGTAGAAGGCAGCCTGGGATGTTGTCAGGTCCCATGGATGCTGTGTTCTTGGCTTTGGAGAGTGAGGTTTTTACCTGTGCAGCCGTGATTACAGGAACTTTGCATTCTTCCCTTATAAAGATGGGCCCTTTAGCAGGTGAGAGGGGGTAAAGTAAGCACTGAACCTATCTGCCAGGATGTTGGCAATATCAGTTTGGTCTGTATATTTAGTGTCATTGTGCTGTAACTCAGAGCAGATCTGAGTGTTGCCATTGAGATTCTTGACATAGTTATAGAATGTTTTGTGGTTGTCTTTAGAATCAGTGGCGATTTTGTTTTCATAACTAGCTTTGGAGGATTTTATGAGGGATCTCAGCTTCTTACTGAGGCTGACAGGGAGTTCCTCCAATTGTGGGATTTTACTCTTTTTTGCAACAGTTTCTTTCTTCTGTTGTAGAGTTTGTTTATGGCAGAAGACCACCAGATTGGCTTCCTTTTTTTGGAGGATAGCATCTTGGTTCTGTTAGGGATAGCACGATTCATGCACTCGTGTAAGTGCTTATAAAGTGCATTTGTGTAGGATTCAGCATTTGTACCTCTATTGTCCATCTGCATGGGTGTCGTGAAGTTTGCCACTTCTGTCTTAAGAAGTGTGAAGTTGGCTTTGGAGAAATTTTTTATGGTTGTTTTCCTAATGGGGGCGGGATGTGAATGTCTACAGTGATTAGCTTGTGGTCGGATCTGACCAACGAGGAGCTGACCTCTGGTGTGGAATATCGGTCACCCATGTTGGTGATGACCAGGTCTAGGATATTGCTGCCCCTGATGGGGGTGTGGATAAGTTGATCCAAGGCATTGGAATTGATGATTTCCAGAAAACGTTGAGCAAAAGAGTTGGTGCATGAGTAGTTTCCCCAGTTAATGGTAGGGTAGTTGAAATCACCCATTATTAGAGTGTTGGGTTGTACCTTAATATTTTCCAGTGTATCAAGAAAAAAGGAGTGAGAATCCTGGGGCATGGTGGGGGGTCTGTAGCAAGCTGCAATCTGGATTGCGGTTTTGCCCAGAGTTAGTTGAACTTGGATAATCTCGGATGCATTATGCTGAGCAACTAGCTTGGAGATGTGGATATCCTTAATGAATATGGACACGCCTCCACCTTTAGTGTTTTGGTCTGGGTTTGGTGGCCAAAAGGAGTGGTATGAATAATAGCCTGGTAATGCAGGGGTGCTCTCTGGAGCTTTGAACCAGGTCTCTGTCACTGCACAGATGTCGATGTTCTCCCAGGCAGACAGATACTGGATTCCCTTAGAATGACACCAGAAGCTTAGCCAATTGTTAAAGTCAATCATTTTGTCCTTGTACTGTGGTATCATTCTGGGTGATGGCAGGATTCTACTCAGGGCTAGGGTCATACCTGCCTGGGCTACAAGATCGGAGAGCTCCTCCATGTCTCTTTTCTTGTAGTCCAGGGAGGTACACCTCAGGTCATTCACACCAACATGGACAATGACAGAGTCATATTTGTACTTGTTGTGGAGTGACCTGAGTGCGTGCGTTATGTGGCGGATCCTGGCACCTGACAGGCAGATGACAATAACTTTTCCCTTGTTTAGCCTGGTGAGTGGAACATCAGTGTGCCTGACTATAGAGTCACCTATGACTAGAGTGTTGGGTACGTTATGCCTTATGGGCTGTAGTTGAGTGGCACACTGAGTATGTGGACTATGTGTCATCTGGGTTGTGTTGGGGGGTGGAGGTTGCTTGCATTTCTGCTTTGGAGGTCTCTGTTGTTTGGGCAGATTTGTACTGAGAGCCACCGCAAGTGTAGGTGTGTGTTTTGTGCTTCTGTGTGTGTGTTTTGGTGGTGTAGGTTTTGAGGGACAATGTGATGAGTGTGGTGCAGTGCAAGTGTTTACCTTCTCCTCTTGACTGTCTAGTCCAGTCTTCGGTGAAGAGAGCTTTGCTTCCAGTTTGGCTATATAAGTGCATCTCTCACAGGTCGTAGTGTTGGGTGGTAGGAGGAAAGGGTTGTCTGTGTACATGAGGCAATTGCTGCATTGTCCCAAGATGCCCAGCTTCATCAGGTAGACAGGAGAAAACACCGGGAGCTGACCATTAGACATGCCTGAATAGGTCCTTATTTATTAAGTACTAAAAACTGTTTTTCTCTAGACAAGTGAGGAAAGATGAGTGCTGTAGTAATTTGTTACTTATTTAGTGCTTACAATGAGTTCTGAACAAGTGCAGACTGAGACCCAGCTACAGGCATGACTTTGCCTGATCGTTTGCGTTTTTGTGGTTTCGACATTATCGGTTCGATGAAAGTGCATTCGCTCTTGTCATCATCTGATAATGTGATATAGACGCTTAAAATCTAATATCAACATTCAAGATTGAAATATTTGTTGACGGTTTAATTTCCATTTTCTACTGATATTAATATAACCCATAGTAACATACAGTAGTCTGGGAAATTGGAATATTTTCCAAGTGTACTCCAAATAACACATGGAACGAAAGAGAGAGAAATTTCCCCAAATGTGAATGTAGAGTGTACTCCATTTCTTGTCCAAGTGTCTACAGCAGCGGACATGTCACAGAAATGTGCCAGTTCACCAATTCACCTGTATTACCTTTAGTGATATACCTTCATCTCTCAGGACCAGTAAACATTTTTGCTACTCTTGCCAGGAATCAGGTACCACTCTCCGTGCAACAAATCTTATGTACCAGGTGACATAAATCATATGGGGGTTAACAGCAAAAATTAGATTAGCTTCTCCACAGTGTGATACCATTTCTCAGGAAAAAGGATTCAATGAGTATCAAAGTACTTTGCTTTACAAATTACAGAAATATCAAAAAAAAAATGTTTAAATTCCCGCAGCTCATTAACTGAAAGCATAAAACAAAAGTGGGAATGCATAATGTCCTAAAATAGAATCTAGTTCAGGATATTTGTTCATATTTCTTATATTTTAGCCCTAGAATTAGTGTAAGTAAAAGTATCTGTTTCATTTAAATATATAAAAAGCTTGTGTGTAATGAAAAGTGGTAATCCTGTTTTCTGGAATTAATTGTTACACAAGGACTAGCAGTTATTTCCTTAAATGAGGATTTAATTTACCTTTCTCTTTCTATTAAACAGCTTGTACAGCATGTAGCTCATGAAACTTGCATTTCACTTCCTTTCCTCAGCTTTCTGGATTTTATTGATCATTTTGAATGGTCATTGCTGGCCTCAAACAGGTTTTACCTGCTGGACAACTACTTTTTCATAAGATCATCTGAAGACCTTAGAATATTCATATCAGCTAAAGTTGTCACAATAAAATATTCATGTCCTCCCAACAGTATTAAGTTTAACAGTCCACAAAGGATAATCACTCGCCAACTCTCATATTTCAGAAAAATGTCTTAAGGACTAGATCTACCATGTACGACTTACCCAGTAAACAAAACATGAATAAAGTATTTGCTGCGCTGACCCAATTAATACAATTTAAATAAATTATTTGCCATCTTGGTGTCTTTTTTCTGTCTCATTAAAAGGCTAAAGGCTATTTGGTAACACACCTCAAGACCTTATATTAAATGCAGGGGCATAAACCTATGTATAATCAGGTAGATTCAGAAATGGATTCATGGGCAGAAACAGGGATCAGGCAAAGTCATGCCTCTAGCTGGGTCTCAGTCTGCAGTGGGATCCCACAATTCTCAGTTTTGGGCCCTATTCTATCTAACATTGTTATCTCTTTTCTACCCTAATGTTGCAAACACTGACTATCCAAGTGTACAGATGACATAAACATGCATGCTTGGAGTATATTCATTCACGGTTAAAGGACCATGGTCTCTCCCTGGCCCTGCATATTGCTAAATGCACAGTGTTATATTTTGGACCTAATGATAATAAGGTAGACATACCTATATTAACAAACTATAACAGATCTGGGGATTAAGGCAAATAATGACCTATCTTTTAAGAATAATGCAGCATTTGTCAGGTCTAGGAAGTTACGAACTATTGGTTTAACATTTAAGACCATGTTCACAAGATCATTGTATATTTTTGCTGGGATGTGTATTGTATATATTTGGCAAATAACTGACTATAATGCCATGTTCTGAAACACACTAGGGAAGATTTGTGGTTGATAGAAGATGTTCTTAGGAAATTTTCCTGGAGAATGCCCGCATACACGAAAATGTTCTATCCTGAGCATCTTAAAGCTTTAGGTTTTGTTTCAATTACATATAGATACGTTAAGGACAGGCTATGCTTGGGGTACTAAGCTATGAGTGATCTTGCTTTTAAGGACTCTGCTGGTACTGAAATTATATGAAAGTGAGAGCGTGCTTAGAAATAACAAATGTTCTTGCAGGTATCCTGTTATCAAAACTGCCATGAGCTATAAGATTGTTTCCATCATCATTCCTATCTGTTGGAACAAGTTCCCACCATCTATTAGCTGTTCCCATCCTTAAAACTGTTTATAAATAGACTGGATTGTGGACTGGCCTTTAGGTTTTCTTACCAAGAGTCTTAGAATCTTTATTCCAAGTTTGTCCTTAGGAGAGTATACAGCTGTTCTTGAAGCTTTGACACTGGGCCTTGACTGTAATGGTGCCTACATATTCCTCTAGGGGTGGCAGCCTACATGTGTTTTAGCAATGTGATAGTCATTTGCTACCTGGTCTTCTAGACTATAAAACTTTTCATCTCTAATCCATGAGTGCAGCGTCCTTTAGATGGACTGTTTCTCAGGGATTTCTGCCTATAAACTTTGTTCTGGGCTACACTGGCCATTTTTAAATAAAACTACTTTGAATTCTATACAAACATTCTAGAAACTGCAAGGAGCACTTCAGAGTGAAACATAACAATCTCTGAGTACTTAGTGTATCAGATGACCTTCAGTATGCTTTGTGTAGTTACTGCATTATCACTTTCTACATTGCCCTTGTCTGAAATGTTCCAGTGTAATGGCAGTGGCAGTAGGATATTCTGTAAGAAATCCTCCAAGTTTATAATTTTATGTCCTTGGCAAATGTGTTTTCTTTCAGTTGTAACACAACGTACAACTTGGGTGGTGAAGAAATGGGAATCCCAAGCCTGTTGCATTTTTCAGAGAATATACTCCTGATTTTGACCTACACAACCTGGGCAGTGGATGAGCTAATGACAGAAAGTGGGAATTAGAGCCACTGTTTAGCCATCTTAGGGAGAGGGAGGTATTGCAACCCATGACACGTACTGGAGAGAAGAAGGTATAGCATGCAGCATATGGGCCTGAGCCCTATGCATGGCTCTGCCATTTCAATGTCGTGGTCTTCATGGAATATGTGTAGGTGCTCACAAACACGGAGGGCATAGCAGGCTGTTACAACTAGAAGTGTCTCCCACAGTGATGGGGAATAGATGGACCATTGTGGAGAAGGCTAGATGGTCAGCTATCATGGGGACTAAAGAAATAGTTTTTAAAGAAAAAAAGAATGAAATCGGAGTGTGCATTACTTAACTCTGCCAAAGTGCTTCCATGTTACAGCCAGAGAGGGCATGCACACCTTGAGCTATACTCAAAAAGGTAGCCTCAAAGAAGCCACCTCGTTCTATAAAACAAATGACGCAGATATCAACTATGTTCAAGGTGAGCAATGTTCTATTCAAATTATCATTATATAGTTCATAGGGGTTGCTTCTACAATATGAAATGCCACGACTTGAGCATGACAGCCACCCATGTAGTCAGAAACTAATAAACAGGGCAGGCAAAGGAAAGGAGACATTCCTCCCTCCATTTATAAGGAGCCCACCACGCTATTCTACTGTTAATTTATTACAAATGCATCAATCAATATGTGATGTGGATATCCCACCACGGCCCATCAATATATGTGATGCCCTAGCACTGGCAACAGTAATCAAGGAGCCTCAATCCTCACCAAGTGCAATTTCCCCTAAAAGCACACATTGACCACAGTCAGTCTAAGGCTGGTTTCTCCAGATCCCCAATAAGACTCCCCACTGCCTCAGCTATAGGCTTGAGATCTCAGCTGAGTGGCTAATCCAAGACCTCCAGCACCCTCTCTGTCCAACCACTGCTTCATGTTCCTGCCCAAGTAGCTGACACACACGCACACACACTCTTTGAGGTTTGATTTATACACACACAAGCACACACACTCTTTGAGGATTGATTTACACACACACACACACACACACACACACACACACACACACACCTGGGAAAGGCTGGCACAGGTTTACTAGCTATGGCCCCTTTTGCCCAGACTATAAGGTAGTTATTACTGCCAGCAGCCAACTCTTTATCAGCTATTTTAAGGCCCTTAACAAAGGGTGTCCAATCTTACTGTGTAATGATACTAGTAATCCATATGGTAGTTTGACCACGAGCAAGGCTATTAGGAGTGGCCCACAGTGTCACCAAATAAATATGCAAGTACTCTCAGAACTTAAATATGTCTCACAAATATCAGCTACAATGAAAGGTTTAAATATATTTAATAATAAATAACAGAAGAACAAGAAAATACTCAGTTAAATAATTATAGTAACATCACAGTTCAAAATCACAGGAAATTCTTAAAATAACATTGCAGGACAGTCTCAAATAAATAAAGAAAACATCTAAGCTATACTTCACTATATTCCTGACTGTATCTAAGCGAGCAAGGCAAGACAGATGTGGTGAATGGGTCTTCCAGCTGATGCTGTCAGGTCAAACACAAAATACAAAATGCCCAATCTCTCTCACAGAGAGTTCTTAAATTAATATTTCAGATATTACTGATGAGGTAGCTTGCAGCATGACATCACTTCTTGTCATCTGACTTTCCCAGGTGAAAACCCCCAATGATGAAGCTGTTAGCATCTACCTGTGAACATACATAAACCTCAGATCTTTTGGCAAATGGTGGAAGTTCTAAAATAATTTACATTCCTTTACATTTAAAGACAATACAAAAAAACCTTCTAGTTCTAGGCATTATGTCTCCTTTTGCACTGAAACTGAAAGGTAACATCTCTTTTGTTTATGGCCCAGCCATAAAGTAACTTAATCTCAACTAGTCTTCTGAAGTTTTCCTAGTTAATCTCCCTGTTAAATTATACACATCAAAACAGTTACAATAGTGTATATACATTTCTGCTCAGTACTTTACAAAATATCTCTTCAGCACACATCTGTACAATATGACATAAAGTTCTAATACATCAGTAACACAAGCATCTTACATGAAGCATGCTGACATTCACAAATGACACATAACCATTTACAAAATTCCAGACAGCTGGCAACATCTCCTTTTTGTTACACTTCTATATAAATCATATTAATATTCACAAATGACATATACTTATTTACAAAATTCCAACTAGCTGGGCTGACAGTATCTCCTTTCATGACATTTCTCCCCACTGAAGACTCAAGCTACTTTTTCAAGTGACCCTTGAGAAATGTTGCTTGAGACGGTTGACCTTTTCTGGGAATACCTTACCCCATTCCCAAGGGAGCCCGCAGGATTTTTTGCAGGGGGGTGCAAACCCAGAGCCCCACCCACATAGCTCACCCCGCCCCCTGCCAACACAGCCCCGCCCAAGTCCACCCACCCCAAGCCCCGCCCACACAGCCATTCCAGTGTCCCATTACTTGGCTATTTCTCCCCATTTACTGTAGACACTGTTCAAATCTGTGTGCATACTGTTTTATGCTTTAGTTCTACAATGATTACAGGCAGTTGGATTTAATTTACAACTTTTATTTCAAACATTATAGCCCAAACACTGAGACATTTACTAAACCTAAACAAAGCAATAGTCTTACAATGAAAACAGACTTGGCATTAAAGCTTCTCTACTTTTGAAACTCACATTCAATGAAACAGCATTGAAACCCACATTCAAAGAAAATGCATCTGGCCAGTGGCAGGTTATTTACCTTTGAACTGTTTTCAAGCAATAGGCTCCTTGCACACCGTTAGGGCCATGCAAAAGTTATTAGATTTACCTGATTGAATTATATCCCTTGTATTATACAGCAGCACTTGTTTGAGTGACTCTGCTGAAGTAAAAGTAATCTCTGAAACTAATGAAGATGTTGTTGCTGTATATTTCAGTGTTTCATTTACAAATTCAGTGCCTGTTGCCATCAAAGAATAAATTGCCTATGTTAAATTAAAAAAAATGGTAAGCTGGTATATTGCAATAGAAAATGGATGACAAGCTGAAAAACAGCTTCATAGTTATTAGGCATCTCATCCAAAGGAGGGCATCCTGAGGACTGCAGCATACAAATGTATATGCTGTAGGAATAGAACCTCAAGCCTTTACATTAAAATGCAAGTATTCTACTTGTGGTGCTACTAACATAGCTTTAAAACGTTATACCACAATAGAGATACCATTTGCTAAACAAAACAGTTGCACATTGTAAATAGACTTGGCATGAGCAGCAGTGGACTTAGCTTCCCTTAAAACTCACAGTTCCTTGAAAATGCACTTGAAAATTCCACCTGTTAACTCTAACTTGGGCATTTCACTTTCTCACAAACATACCACACCCTCAAGGCCTCAACCTTAGTCCAAGAAATCTGGACAAAGCCTAAAATAAATAGGGACAGATTATAAATATGGCTCTCAGAAACTTAGAAAATTACAAGAGTAACAGGATTTGTGTTGGTATGCATTTTTCTAAATGACATCTAAAACTGAAATGCCTCATTTAGCAACTTCAATCCTTTTTAGGAGGAATATGGGGCAAAAATCTGGACAGCTGAGGGGTATGCTACCTCCCTCTAATACACACACCAAATAATTCTGGTCAGACAAATTAGTTCTGGGAAGGTTGCACTGAACGGCACCGTGCTTGAGCTGAAGTGGGTGAAATCCTGGTAGCCAGGGATAACTGATCTCAGCATTGTGGAGCATTAAAGCATTTTTAGCAGAGCATTGTTTCATCACTACCTATTGTGTTTGCACATAAGCTTTAAATAAGGTAGCAATGCTTATTTACCATATACCATTAAAGCCACCCTGACCCAACTACAACTGTACTAACACACAGACACTGCTGTAAGACACTGGTCTGCAATAAAATGTAATGAGCTTCTGAAAATACTGTAATCTTGTCCTTTTATTACAATGAATATAAAATACTTCGAAATAAGGTAAAAAAGCTCATAATCTTAGACCGACAAAACTACTTTTCCACACTTCAAAATAATAAAATCAAACCCTCAGAAATTTTGGAAAGGTATCTCTACTCTACTTAACCCCAGCAAACCAGATACCCCTACCCCAGACCCAAACGCTCCTGACCAAGACTTGGCTACCCAATTTAACTCTTTTCATTGAATCCATTTCCAAATTAACGCCATCTTTCTCTAAGACCACTACACTGCTACTACTTCCTCATTCCCATCTACTAACTCCCATCCCTCCACTCCTCCTACTACTTCATCAGCTTCATCTGCCCCTAATTCTCCCTCTTCACACTCCTTTTTCTCATTTAAACCTATACCCAACTTCTACTATAAAGAAATTCCTTATGAAACTGAAGCCATGCACCAATGCTCCTGATAACATCCCTTCTTACTTTCTTGGCAAAGCTGCTGAAGCAATCGCTTACCCTATTAGCATTTTAATCAACTGCTCTATCCAAGAATGTATAGTACCCCAAGTCTGGAAAAGGGCCTTTATCATACCTCTACATAAAAGGTGGCAACAACAATGTTACTAATTTCCGCCCCATCGCTATTCTGTCCCCCATCTCTAAACTCCTAGAAAAGTGTATCCAACTACAACTCCTTCCACATCTCTTAGATAATCACCTACTAACTCCCACACATGGAGTCAGACAACATCATAGCATTATGACCGCCCTCCTCTCCTTCCTTGAAACTGTAAATAAAGCCTGCGACTCTGGCCAAATTGTTTCTACCCTACTACTCGACCTCTCCAAGGCCTTTGACACACTCTCACAGCCTGCTACTAACTAAACTTTACCCATCTCCCTCCTCCTTGGAACTGGTTCTCCAGCTACTTATCTAACAGATCTCAAGCAGTCAAATGGAAAAAGGCCACCTCCTCATTTCTAAATACTCCTACTGGGGTACCCCAGGGCTCTATACTGAGTCCCCTTCTCTTAAATATATTTATAAATGATTTCCGCAACTCTATCCCATTCTCAGACATCATCCAATATGCCGATGATTCTGCTATTATCTGCGCTGCCACCTCTATCCCCTCACTCCTAAAACTGACTCAAGATGCTTTTACAACAATTGAGCAATGGATGAAAAGGAATCACCTAGCACTCAATGCCTCTAAAACCAAATTAATGTTATTCATCCCCTCTAAGGCAACTTCTTTCAATATAAACACATTCCACATCTCTAGACAAAATAATCTACCCCTGGAACTGGTGTCAGAGACCAAGTTACTTGGAGTCCAAATTGATACCAGCTCAAATTCAACTCCCACCTACAGTTAAATATCAAGAAAACCCGGTATGCTTTACCGACAAAATCATTACCTTACACCTGCTACCAAAATCACCCTCTACCTCATTTCTTATCCCCTCCCTTCTCTATGGAGCTCCACTCCTAACTAATCTACAGACCTCCAACACAACTTTCCTCTTGCTACAACAAAATTGCCAAGTTAAGCTACCAACCACAAGTCCTCCACCCACCACTGTTCCTCTCTCCAAAAACTAAAATGGCTAGAGCTACCCAGTTCTCACATATACTCAACTAAATCTTGCACATAAGCTCATTTTCAACCCTCCCTTTGTCCCTCCCTTTCATCAGCCTTTAAAATGCACCTTCCTGCAAGAGTATCAAGATCCAACAATCAAAATCTATTAGAAGTATATAAACCAACTAGTCCCCAGGCAATTTCAGTGCTTTTGTGCTAAATTTCCCTTTAGTCTGTATTACCTATTAATTTCATCACTAGATTGTACTCGCTCTAGTTGTATTATTTTCAAATTGTTATTTCTTGTATGATTAACTTCTGTGTAATTGTATAATTTGTATATCTATTAATAACCTACTTAGTTTTGGAGCTTTTCTCCCCAGGACTCCATTGAAAACGGGTTCATTTGGCCCAATGGACTATCCTGGCAAACCAACTGCAAATAAAATAAATAAAACTGTCATATGCATTTCAATACCCAAGGCTTATACATTATCTAGTCATGTAAATATTCTCTGCATGGCAACAACGAAAAGGCTTTCAATGCTGGTAATTCTTTAACAATATACTTACTAAAGCTTACTTGCATCTTACAATATCCGACAAGCTTACTAAAGCTTACTTGCATCTTACAATATCCGACAAGCTTACTAAAGCTTACTTGCATCTTACAATCTCCGACAAGCTTACCTGATGTTCATTAAACCATGGCTACTTAAACAGAGCAACAGGGCACTGTGACAGCATACAGTTCCAGAATAAGAAGCATAAATAAACAGTACAAAAATCTGATAGAAAACCAGAACATTTTGCAAAATCAAGGACAGATGAAAAGCCACGGTCGTATTTGTGATCTACTTTGGATGGGGGAATACTCTGCACATTTACACTGCATAACTGCTTCTTGCCTTCCATGGACACATCCAGAGCCACTACAATGGGGAGAGTGGGGTGCAATAAGTATGTCACAATTTGAAATGTCTCTGGCTGACAGTGATGGCTGACACTCATAGGTTCATAGGTTCATAGGTTCATAGGTTTATACTAGGCTATCTGCCCTAAGGCATTTATAAGCCTAGCCCAAATTATTGTGGCTTACGCCACCCCTTATATGAAAAAATACTGTGCCCATTAGTTTGTTGTGCCTCTGTCCAGCAGTGACCCAGAGATGATTCCCGGGGTAAACCTACGATCTCCCATCCACAGGTCTAGATTTCTCTTGAACAGAGTCAGCGAGGTGCTCTGCCTCACATGGACCGGGATTTTATTCCACAGCATAGGGAGTCTCTGAGTGATAAATCTATCCCTCCAGCACGTCCTATTTATATCCGTGCTAAGGTTTAAGTCGCTTGCTCTAGTGGTTTTGGTGGATTTGGATTTTTTGAGGTGGAGCATGTCCATTAATTCCGGGTTGGACATGGCCTTGTATGTCAGGCACATGTCACCTCTGAGCAGACGGTATGCGACTGAATAGAGCTGGAGTTTCTTCAATCTGGCAGCATATGACAGATTTTGGAGTCCTTTATCCTTTTGGTGAGGAACTTTTGGGGTC
Source organism: Protopterus annectens (assembly GCF_019279795.1). Classification (NCBI taxonomy): domain Eukaryota; kingdom Metazoa; phylum Chordata; order Ceratodontiformes; family Protopteridae; genus Protopterus; species Protopterus annectens. The sequence goes on from NC_056739.1 coordinate 483,835,048, forward strand.
TCTCCAATTGCTGCAGATGTCGGGTGAGATACATCCCGAATGGGGCATTGTACTCGATCATTGGTCTGATAAGTGAAGAGTACAGGGGAACAATGACCTCACTAGATCTGGATGTGAATCCCTTCATGATCAGGTGGGCAATGTAGAAGGTCTTTCTAACCACTTTAGCAATGTGAGTGTCAAAGAAAGGCCACTGTCAACCTGGGTCCCCAGGTCCCTGATAACCTCTTCTGTGCTTAGTGGATTGCCACCTATATGGTAGCTTGGGGTTACCTTGTTTTTCCCGAAGGGTATGACTATACATTTTTGGCGTTTAACTTCAGGCCATGGCTCTGGCACCAGCTATCTGTTTCCGTGAGTCCCTTCTGAAGGATATCAGTGTCCGATGCACTTTCCACTATGGCCCAGTTTGCAGTCATCTGCAAACTTTGTCAGCCAAAGTCCTCCCATGTTGGCCTGTACTTCTGAGAAGTAGATGCCAAACAATAGGGGCCAAGGACCGAGCCCTGTGGGACACCACTTGTGACCGGCTTGGAGTCTGACACAGCGCCAGCAACTCTAACCCTGTGGGTTCTGTCCTTAAGCCAGTTTGCAACCCATCTTGTGACATATGGGTTTACATTTAAGCTGGTAGTTTTTCTACAATACCCGAGTGGGGTATTGTGTCGAAAGCCTTTGCAAGGTCAAGGTAGGCTGTATGGACTGCCTTTCCCTCATCAATGGCCTTGGTGACTATTTCAAGAAGTCGACCAAGTTCAAAAGGCATGATCTTCCCTTGACAAAGCCAAACTGGGTCGGGTCCAATGTCTGCAAGTCCCCTATATCTTTGTTTATGAGCTCCATTATGATCCTCTCCATAGCTTTGCAGACTAGACTTGTTAAGCTTATGGGGCGGTAATTACCAGGGTCCGTGAGGCCACCTTTGTGGAGTGGGACCACAGTTGCCGTCGCCACTCCTTGGGCACGTATCCTGTGGTAAGGCTGAGATTAAACAGCTGCCTTATGTGCGGGTTTAATTCCTCATTTAGCTCGTGTAGCACACAGCCGGGGACACCATCCGGTCCCATTGATGCTGTGTTTTTAGCTTTAGAGAGAGCAGCTTTCACCTGCGCATTTGAGATGTCCGGGAGGCTACACTCGGCTGGGATAGTTATCTCTCCTTTAGGGGGGGGAGGGGGGTGAAGTTTGCACTGAACCTGTCTGCCAGTATGTTGGCAATGTCTGTGGGTTCAGTGATTTTTGTATCATTTTGGACTAATTCTGAGCATATCTGTGAGTTTCCACCCAGGTTCCTAACATAGCTGAAAAAGGCCTTATGATTGTCCTTTGAATCCATGGCAATTTTTCTCTCAAAATTGGCCTTAGTTGATTTTATGAGTGCTCGTATTTTTTTACTAATAATGATCAGGAGTGACTTCCCTTTTATGGATTTTGTTCTATCATGTAATAGCTTTCTCCTGTTATTGTAAATTTTGTTAATGGCTGGGGTCCACCAGACTGGACGTTTGCCCTTTGTGGAAAGAGTCTTGGTTTTATTTGGGATTGCCTGATCCATGCAGTCCTGGAGGTGTTCATAGAAGGCATTTGTAAGGGCTTCCGCAGCTTGGGTTGCGGTTTCCTCTGACTCAGGGGCCTTGAAGGATACCACACCAGTCTTGAGTAGTGTGAAGTTTGCTTTAGAGAAGTTCTTCACTATGGTCTTTTTTGTTGGGGGGGGGGGCGGGATGTGGATTTCCAGTGAGATTAGTTTATGATCAGATCTCACCAATGAGGGATATACTTCCGGTGTGGAGCATTTTGTCCCCATGTTTGTGACAATGAGATCTAGTATATTTTCTCCTCTCGTGGGAACAGTGACTAGCTGTTCCATGGCATTTGAATTTATGAACTCCAGGAACCGTTGGGCTAGAAAGTTAGGGCTTGAGTAATGTTCCCAGTCTATATTCGGGTAGTTGAAGTCACCCAATATGATGGTGTTTGGAGATACATTTATACCCTCCAGTGTCTTCAGGAAGGCTGTGTGGGGTTCCTGAGTTTGAGAGGGTGGCCTGTAGCATGCTACAATTTGTAGAGCAGTTTTGCCTATTGTTAGTTGCACCTGGATGGTTTCGAGCTTCATGCGTTGCCACCAACCTGGAGGTGTGAGTATCCTTTATGAATATGGATACACCCTCCTTTTGTGGAGTGGTCCGGGTTTTGGGGCGGAACGCATGATATGAGGTAAAACCTAATAGTGCCGGGTGCTCTCAGGAGCCTTGAACCAGGTTTCAGTTACAGCACAGACATCGATGTTCTCCATACTGAGAAGGGCCTCGAGTGCGTGCATTTTGAGATTTAGACTTCTGGCATTGAGCAGCATTACCCTCAATTTCTTCCCATTTTTGTTTTCTAGGGTGGTAGGTTTAGAATTTGAGCCTTGCCTAAAAAGGCACTATGGGGTGGCAAGAGCCTTAACCAATATCCGGAATCCCAGGGTGACAGGTGCAAGCCGTCCCTTGCGAAGCAGCGTGGCTTGTCAAGCATGTCATCCCAGGCAGACAGACACTGGATCCCCTTTGAATGACACCAGACATTAAGCCAATTGTTAAAGCTGATCATCTTGTCTCTATATTGTGGCATCATTCTTGGTGAAGGAAGGATACTGCTGAGGGTTAGGGTCATACCTGCCTGGGCTACATAATCAGAGAGCTCCTCTATGTCTCTTTTCATGCAGTCCAGGGAGGTGCGTCTCAGGTCGTTCACACCAGCATGGACAATGACTGTGTCATATTTGTACTTGCTGTGGAGTGACCAGTGCTTGTGTTATGTGGCGGATTCTAGCGCCCGATAGGCAGCTTACTGTGACCCTCTCCTTGTTCAGCCTGGTGAGTGGGACGTCAGTGTGTCTGACTATGGAGTCACCTATGACAAGTATGTTTGGTGTTGTATTTGGCCTTAAGGGCTGTGACTGCTTTGCACACTGCTTTTGTGGTTTATGTGTTGCTTGTGGGGTGTCTTGAGGTAGCAGTTGTTTGGGTGTCTGCTTTGGAGGCCTCTGCTGTTTAGGTAAATTTTACTCAGAGCCTCCGAGTATGTCTTTGTGTGTTTATGTGTTTGATTCAGTGGAGTGGTAGCATTATGTGAGGCTGGTTTTGTGGTGTGTGTAGTTGCCTTCTCCTCCTGTCTGGTCTTGCCAGTCCTGAGTTGAGAGAGCTCAGCCTCCAGTTTGGCTAAATAGCTGCATCTCTCAAGTATTTGTGTTATGTGGGAGGAGGAGAGGGTTGTCTGTGTACATGAGGCAGTTATAACATTGCCTCAAGATTCCCAGATTCACCAGCTGGACCGGAGAGGAGATTGACAACTGACCTTTGGACATGCTAGAATAATATTGGGAAATCCTTAATTGAAAACAAGGGCCAGTGGGGAGTGAGGGTGTAGTGCTTTTAATTTTTAGTGCTGACTTATATAATTGCTTTAGTGAGCAAGTGCCAGGTAACTTGAGTGCAATGTGATACAAGTAACTAAATGCAAAAACGACAAACAGTAACTTTCTTTCAAGTGAAACAAGGAAATAAGTACAGTAAGCAATGCAGATATCACTAGTGATCCACAGAAGCTGAGAAGTTGCGTATTAGGTGAATTAGCTTCCAGGGAAATAACAAGCAAACAAACAACAAGTATATAAACAAAGCTAGATTCAGTAGGCCTGGATCTAGTCTATGCTAGAGCAAACAAGGTGAACCAATTTCAGTAAGATACAGTTCAAATATTCAGGCACTATAAACCTTTAACCAGAAAATTCCCAGCTCAGAAGGGCAGAGTCCAGCCTCTTCTCCCACAAGAGTGCAGTCCACGAACCTTCTTAATGTAAAATAACTGGCCTGAAGCCCAAGTGCCTAAACCAGAACTAATACACTTGGACACTGGGCTCTCAATCAGCAGTTCCCAACTTAGAAGGATGAAAGCTACCTGTCCTGCCACCACAGTGCTTGCCACAAACCTTCCTAATGTAAAACAACTGGTCTGAAGCCCAAGTGCTTAATCCAAAAGACTTGAATGATAGCTACACTTTAATCAAGTTACAACCAAGCAGTAATAAATACCATTGAATACTTTAGAGAATGTCTGGATTAGTGCTCAAGTTACACAAACAAAGCTAGATCCAGCAGGCCCGAATCCAGTCTATGCCACAGCAAACAAGGCGCACCAACTTCAGTAAGAAACAGTTCAGATATGCATGCACTATAAGCCTTTAAACTTCAGAGCAAGAAATCTGGACAAAGCCATACATAGAACTAGAAGTGTGACAAGCCTAAAAATAAGGCCAATTTTTAAATATTGCTCTTATAACTTAAATAGAACAGGTAGATCTTGCATTAGTACAAGTTTTCTTAAGGGTATGAAATCTGAAACTCAAATGTCTGCCATTATTTTCTAACTTCAATCTTTAATGACTTGCCACTAATTTGCCAGAAAAACACAATTTTATGAAAAACGGACCAAAATGTGATGCAAAAATACCTGTCAAAAAGGGACACCTTTTAATATTAACAGTTAACTTGAAGCAGCTAACAAAATAAGAGCATCCACATGCATTTCTGAAATAGAGGTAATCTATAAGTGATCATTACAGTTATATATAATTGTAAACCCTCCACATTTTCTTCCAAAATTGCCATTTTGGAGGAGGGATTATTAGGGAGAGCAACATTTTGAGCCAGAATTGGGGACAATTGAGATGTTTGGATATTCCTAATCTACAAAGTGATTTGCACGTACCTCTCAACCTCTTAATGCAGGAAATCTGAACAAGGCCAAATATATTGGGGAACATACAAACACTACTAAAATTGCTCTTGTATAAAGCGTAAAGACAGTCTTGCATTAGCATGCATTTTTCTGAAGGTTATGACATCTGAAACTCAATGTCTGTCATTTAATGGCTTCATTCCTAAATAATTTGCTAGAAAATCACAAATTTGAGAACAAACCAAAAATAAGCAGCAAATATCTATTCATTCTGCAAAGATATGGACATCTGAGAGGTATAGTTCAACCGGGGCTGTCTGAGCTTGCTACCCCCCCTCACAAAATCATGGTCAAATGGAGCCTCCCCCTGCAGCCATTCCAATGTCCCATTTATCATAAACACTAATGTGCATACTGCTTTACTTCTGCGATGATTTAGGATTTCATTTGAAAGTTTTATTTTGCATTTTACAGCACAAACCCTAATACATATCTGTTAAAGCAATGCAGTCTCACAATGAAAATAGACCAACATTAAAACTTCTCTGCTCTTGAAACTCGCATGCATTGAAACAGCACTGAAACCCACTTTACATTTTGCCAATGGCAAATATTAACTCTGGGCTGTCTACAAAATCATAGGCCCCTCGAACATAACATACACATGCTCTTGATACACCTGCCTGACTGTATTACATTATATTCCTTGTACAATACAGTACAGTTGTTAGAGGGCATTTTAAATTTATTGTTTTGAACATTTTTCCAGTAAACAATGAAACAAAAAGCATCCACTAATGACAAAACTGCCCAATTCAGAACATTTCCATCATAAAAAGTCTACTCAAGTCCACCAGTATCAGTAAAAATATACACAATCTCTGAAGTAGTAAACTCCACATTGAAAAAATTTGTAACTAATAAAGAGGTTGAAAGTGCCTGTTACTCTTGAAGAATAAATCGCTTTTGTTGCATGCAATAAAAAAATGAAAAGCTAGTAATACCGCAATAGGGAATGGATAGCAAACTGTTAACAGGTTCATAGTTACTAGGTATCTTTGCCAAAAGACTGCAGCATCCACCCCTTTACAACACAATACAGAATCAGCAATGCATTTACCTACTGTGGGAGTAGAACCCACAGCCTACAGCATCTAAAGCAAGTACATTATCTGTTGTGCTATTAATGCGAGCAGACTAAACACAAGCAGCACTAAACTTTTGCTCCCTGCAGCTCTCAGCTCCTTGTAAAACCTACTCCGACACCCAGCTGTATCTCTGAACTTTTAAGCACAAGAAATCGGGAAAAAGCCAAAATTTATTGGGGAGACAAAAGGCCAAAACCAGGGACACATTTTAAACATTGCTTGTATAATGTTTGAAAGTTGCTAGAATAAAATGCTGCGTTACCACCATACATTTCACTGCCACGTCTTGAACCCAGGGACCCCGTGCAAAACAGTCAGAGCAACATACCACTACGCCAAATAAACTGTTTTGTGAAAGAGGAAGACTGAAACTTAAATAGCTACCATTTAGTGAATTCAGTTCTCACCATAGCACAGCTGTCAGCCTCTTAGCACAAAAGACCTGAACAAAGCCAATAATGGGTGACTACTACAACCACCAAACATTCAGTGAATTCAGTTCTCACCATAGCTCTCAACCTCTTAGCAAATAACACCCGGACAAAGCCAGTAATGGGAGAATATAGCCCCCAAACATTCAGTGAAATCAGTTCTTACCATAGCTCTCAACATTAGCAAAAAACCTGGATGAAGCCAATAAATACCTGAACAAAGTCAATACTGGGTGAATACAGCCCTCAAACATATTCAGTGAATTCAGTTCTTACCATAACTCTCAACCCTAGCACAAAACCTGGACGAAGCCAATAATGGGGAGGGGGGGGGATACAGTCCCAAACACAGGGATACTTGTACACTTAGAAAATTGCTAGAATAAAAGCTTTTGTTAACATACACTTTCTGAAGAATATGAAGTCTGACAAGTGTGTCCATTTTTTTTTAACTTTTGTTAACCAGGAAAGTCTGACTTTGAAAAAAAAAAAAAAAGCTAAGTTTTAGCAGAGGCCCAGGGAGAAACACTCCAGACAGCCAAGAATAAAACCAGAGAACATGTAGCTGTCAGGCAACAAGGACACAAATGCAGAAACCACAGATTTTATGAGGAACAGAAAAAGTATGAGGGAAAATCCTGCAACATTTTCACAAATGGTGGTGGGTAGGCCCAAGGTACAGGGTTCAAGCCTTATTCACTACCCACCACCATGTACACCTGGGGCATTTTACACACACACACACACACACACTCTTCCGTTCGTTCGTTTCATTTCACACACCTAAGTGTCAGGTCCCGCTCCCATCTTCTCTCGTCAGGTCCCGGCCGCTCCCATCTTCTCTCTTTCTGAGTGCTGCAGCTTGCTAGGTCCCGCCTGTGTGAGTTCCCGCTCACAAACCTTAAACTGACAACGATGATGTCAGCGCGACTGGACTCCTTCTTAAAGGAGAATGTGCATTTTTTTTTTTTTTAATTATCTAGCCGCAGCCGATTCCAGGGGTGTGCAAGTGCACCCCCTTGCACCTGCCTGCGGGCGCCCTTGCCCATTCCCTATCTTGAGAACCCACCCGCATTGGCATTGCTAACCCCACTGCAGTGCTGCACAGTCATATCATATGCTTGCAACCTTAGGCTCCATCTTAGTAACTTGGCTCAATATAGCCATGTTAAGGGATGGTGGTCTGTAACTACAGTGAATTTCCTTCCATACAGTTAAGGCTAATATTTCTGCAGTGCCCACACTATGGCTAGACATTCCTTTTCTACAGCTGCATAGCATTCCTCCTTGGGTTGGAGCGTATGACTGAGATATACTACTGGGTGATCTTTTCCCTCTGAGGAAACCTGGCTGAGTACAGCCCCCACTCCATGGTTTGAAGCAACCATCTGCACAACAAATTCTTTGCTGTAATCTGGACTGGGTAACACAGGGGGTCCTCTGAGAGCTCATTTAAGCTTTTGGAATGCCTGCTCACATGCTGGGGTCCACACTACCTTATCTGGCTTGTTTTTCCTTGTCAGGTTTGTGAGGGGAGCAGTTATGGTACTATAATTGGGAACAAACTTTCTGTAGTACACTGCTGTCCCTAAGAATGCTCTCACCTGGATTGTGTTAACAGGGGCAGGTCATGCCTGAATGGCTTCCATTTTGGCAGGTTCTGGCCTGATCTTACCACACCCCACACTATGTCCCAGACAGGAGACCTCTGCCATACCCACCTGACATTTACTGGGTTTAATGCTCAACCTTGCCCTCTGTAGTCTGCCCAGCACCTCCCTGACATTCTGAAGCTGCTATTGCCAGGAATGGCTGTAGATGGCAATATCATCCAGGTAAGCAAGGGCAAAATCTCCTGCTCCTGCTAGGATACAATCTACCTCTGGAAAGTCTCTGAGGCATTTTTCATCCCAAAAGGCATCTTCGTGAACTCATACATACAAGCCGAAAGAAGTCACAAAGGCTGACCTCTCTCTAGCACTGGAAGTCAAGGGCACCTGCCAGTAATCCTTGGTAAGATCAATGGTGGTAAGATACTTAGCCCCACCCAGATGCTCTAGGGCTTCATCCATCCTAGGCATGGAGTAAGCATCTGACTCTGTGTGACTATTTAATTTCCTGTAGTCCACACAGAACCTGGCGCTGCCATCCTTCTTTGTTACCAGCACCACTGGGGAGGTCCAGGGACTGCTGGAATCCTGGCTAACCCCTAGTTCCAACTCTCCTGTATCTCCTCCCTCAGAGTCTGTTTGACCCGCTCAGGCACCCTAAAAGGGGTCTGCTTAATAGGCCTTTGGGGGTCCTGTATCCACATGATGGTGCACCAGGTGGTGCACCCTGGTTTCCCAGTGAACATGTCCCCAAACACCTGTAATGCAGTTTGGATTTCTCGAACCTGGGTAGGGGATAGCTGCTGGGACATTGCTATCCCTTTCATTGAGGTGTCAGTTTGAGCCTCACTGAGATCAATCACCAGATCCCCCTCAGATGCCTCCTGCCATCCACTGCAAATGCTCAACACAAGAGCCTCTCTATCATGGTAAGGTTTCATCATGTTAACATGGTACAATTTATGCCCCTGCCCCCTGTCTAGCAGTTCTACCATGTAGTTAACATCACTGACCTTCCTTACCACCTTAAACATTCCCTCCCAAGCTGCCTGCAGCTTGTTGTGTCTGACAGAAATGAGAACCATAACCTGCTGCCCCACAGCATACTCTCCAGCTTGAGCATTCCTGTCATACTAGACCTTTTTCTGCTGTTGGGCTTCTGCCAGGTTCTCCTGGGCCAAGCCCATGAGTTTCCCAAACCTTGTCCTGAGGTTTAGAACAATGTCACAACAGACTCCTTGTGGGATTCACACTCACCATCCCACTCATCACAAATCAAATCTAGAGGTCACCTCACCCTATGCCCATACAGCAATTCAAAGGGTGAACAAACTGTGGATCCCTGGGGCACTTCCCTGTAAGCAAACAACAGATGGGGCAAATATTTGTCCCATTCCCTCTTAAACTGGTCTGCAAATGCCCATAATATGGTCTTTAGTGTGGAGTTTAATTTCTCAACCAGACCATTAGTCTGGGGATGGTAGGGGTGGTCTTTATGTTCCACAGACAAGCCAGCAGGTCTGACATGAACTGGGCACCTCTGTCAGCCAATATTTCATTTGGGAAACCTACCCTGCTGAAAATCTCAAACAAAGCATTTGCCACTTTTTCTACCTCGATGGAGGATAGTGCCACCACTTCAGGGCATCTGGTAGCATAATCTATTACCACTAGGATATACTTCTTCTCTTTGGAACTTGGGGTACTCAGTAGCACCGCAATATCTATAGCTACCCTCTAAAACAGCTCCTCAATCACAGGCAAAGGCATCAAAGGAGTTTCACCTTGTCTCCTGCCTTGTCTACTTTTTTTGACTGCTCACAGGTCCTGCAGTGCCCTGTTACATCCCTGGAAATCCCAGGCCAATAAATGTTCTGCATAATACATCACTTAGTAAGCTTTATGCCCTTATTACCTGCAAAGGAATATCATGGGCTATGGTTAGAAGTGCCAGATATTAGGCTCTGGGGATTGCCAACTACTGTATTCTCTCACCCTCTAGCCATCCCTCAGGGGTCCACACTCTGTAGAGTAACCCTCTGTCCTAGTATACAGATTCCACCTTTCCTTGAAAATCAGGTGCCTCACCAGCTACCTCCCTCAGACCTTGTAATGTAGGTTCTTTGAGCTGAGCCTGTCTCAACTCTCTCTTTGTAACCCTTACCAGCCCCCTTCCACAGGAAGTCTGGTATTCTCTGACAGTGGTGCCTCACTGTTAGCCTGGGTACTACTATTCACCTCTGCCCTTGCAGTCACTGTGTCCAAGGGAACATCAGTACTGACAAGCAGCTGTGGCTCATCTTCAGTCTCAGTGCTACAGGGTAGCTCCCTTTCTGATGTAACCACAACACCAATCCTGGCTTCAAGTCTGCGGTCTGTCTGGGTCCCCCCAGGCTACCAGACCCACATCCTTGTCTCCAAGCCTGACTGCATGTAACTGCAGGCACACAAGGTACTGCATTATCAAAATCATTCCCTATTAGGACATCTGCAGGGATATCCTCAAACACACCTACTTGCTTGATTCCTTTTCCACCCTCCCAGTCAAGGTGAACCCTAGCCAAAGGTATTTGGAATGGGGTCCCTCCTAAAGCTCTGACTGGAGTAGACTGCCCAAGCAGGTAATGCTCCTCTTTAACCATTGCAGGCTTCACACTGGTTAGGTCAGAGGCTGTGTTTGTCTTAGCAATGGCCTCTTTTCCATCTATTAAGATAGGATATAACCTCTTGTGGTAGTTTGGTACTCTTGTTGTCTCAGGACAACTTACTGCTGTCATCTTGTCATTCCCACCTTGCCTCCGTGGACATCTATATGCTACATGGCCCCACTGGTTGCATTTAAAACATTTAGCCCTTGGTCCTGGATGTGTACCTGGACTAGTGTCTTCTCCTACTAATGGCAGACTCTTTTGGGATGGTTTAGGCTATCCACCATGGGTTCCCTTAGACCCATGAGCAGCACTGGGTATCCCTTTCCTGTGCAGTGATGCCCTGTTGCTAGGTATAGGTCTCCCATTTTCCCCAATTCATCTGCTGTGTTACATTCTCTGTCTGCTAACCAGATTCTCATTTCCTCAGGCAAAGTGCTAAGGGCTTGTTCCCTCACCAAAAGGTCTGTTAGCCCTTCAAAAGTGGTGACTTGACACCCATTCACCCATCTAGGAAAATAAGTGCTCAACTCACACTATATTCACACAGACTGTCATATGCCTTTCGTTTGTGGTAACAAAACTTTTTTCTATAAGTTTCAGGTGTTAATTTAAAACACTTTAACAAACAATTTTTAACTGTATTATAATTTAAATAATCAGTATCAGACAATTTAAAAATAGCAGTTACAGCTTTACCAGAGCCCTTGGTCAACATTATGCTGTTTACAAACCCTTTCGAACATATGAATGAAACTATCAAAATTATCCCCCTCTGTAAATTGTGGAAGACATTTACTGACCTTTGTTGCTTCTGGGATTCGGTTACTCCCTTCCCCATTACCTCCATGACCCTGGCGAAAAGTCAGCATCTCCTTCTCATGTTGCCTCTGCCTCTCATTCTCTTCAGCTTCCAGACATCACAGTTTCTCACTTTCCTCAAACTCCAGATGTCTCTCTCTCTCTCTGCTGCTTCTATTTACAAATGTTTGGCCTCCAGTTCAAGTCTCTTTAACTCCAGACAGATTTTTAAGGCCTCTATGGAAAGGTTGAACTGTCCATTTTCTGAGAGTTGTACCTCCCCAAGGCCAGTGTGATTGTTGTCCTGGTTGCTGATCTGCAATGCAGCTGTGACTAAGGCTGCAGTCATCTCTGCTTTAGTCAGGTTGGATTGCACCAGTCCTTTGTCTTGGCACATCTCAGCCAACTGGCTCCTTGTAAGCTTGCCATACTCTGCTGACATACTTGCTTGCTCTCCCTGACTAACTAAGCTAAAAAAAAACAAAATAAAACTATTGTGATATGACTGAATATTCTCTGTGTGGCAGATTGAGAGTACAAACACCTTCTTTAGTGGCCACTGTTTACAGGCTACAGGAATTCAATATTCTCACCACTGAATCCCAATATGTGGTTATGCCACCAATATATGTGATGAGGATATCCCACCACTGCTCACCAATATATGTGACACCCCAGCGTTGGCAACAGTAATCAAGGAGCCTCAATCCTCACCACTAATGGACATTAAGAGCACACAGAGGCCATAGTCAGTCTGGGTCTGGTTTCTCCTGATCCCCAATAAGACTCCCCACTGGAACAGCTATAGGGTTAAGATCTCAGCTGAGTGGCCAACCCAAGACCTCCAGCACCCTCTCTGTCCAACCACTGCTTTTTGTCCCTTCCCAAGTAGCTGACACACACACACACACTTTGAGGTTTGATTTATACACACACATGCCCGGGAAGGGCTGGCACAGGTTTACTAGCTATGTCCTCTTTTCCCCAGACTATAAAGTAGTTTTTACTGCCATCAGCCACATCCTTATCAGCTACTTTAAGACCCTTAATAAAGGGTGTCCAATCTTATTAATCCAAATGGTAGTTTGACCAAGAGCAAGGCTATTAGGAGTGGCCCACAGTGTCACCAAATAAATATTCAAGTATTCTCAGAACTTAAATATGTCTCACAAATATCTGACATAATGAAAGGTTTAAATATATTTAATAATAAATAAAAGAACAAGAAAATACTCAGTAAATAATCAGTTACATCAGAGTTCAAAATTACAGGAAATGTTTAAAACAACATTGCAAGACAGTCTCAAATAAATAAATAAAGAAGACCTCTAAGCTGTGCTTCACTATATTCCTGACAGTATCTAAGAGAAATTTCTGTACCCTAGTTGGCTAACTTACAGAGCAAGGCAAGTCAGATGTGGTGAGTGGGTTTTCCAGCTGATGCTGTCAGGTCAAAGACAAAAAACAAAATGCCCGATCTCTCTCTCAGAGAGTTCTTAAATTAATCTTTCAAATATTACTGCTGGGGTAGCTTGCAGCATGACATCAATTCTTGTCATCTGACTAACCTAGGTGAAACCCCCCACTGATGCAGCTGTTAACATTTAGCATCTACCTGTGAACATACATAAACCTCAGATCTTTTGGCAAATGGTGGAAGTCATAAAATAATTTACATTCCTCCACATTTAAAGACAATGCGGAAAAACTTCTAGTTTTAGACATTATGTCTCCTGTTGCACTGAAATTGAAAGATAACATCTTATGGACTACTGTATGAGTTCTTAAACTACCTTGTAATTGTAAAATTGTTTGTATTATTTGGAGCTTTTCTCCCCGGGCCTCTGCTGAAAAAGGGCTTTTTGCTCAGTCAGGCACTTCCGGTCAACAAATGTAAAATAAATAAATAAATAAAATTTGTGTTTATGGCGCAGCCATAAAGTAACTTAATCTCAACTATTCTGAAGTTTTGCAAGTCGATCTTTGTTCCAGTCTTCCTGTTAAAATATACAAATTGAAACAGTTACAATAGTGTATATATATTTCTGCTCAGTACTTTACAAAATATCTCTTCAACACACATCTGTACAATATGGCATACAGTTCTAATACATCTGTAACACAAGCATCTTACATGAGCATGTTGACAATCACAAATGAGACACAACCACTTACAAAATTCCAGATAGCTGTGCTGGCAGTATCTTCTTTTGTTACACTTCTATATCCATCATATTAATATTCACAAATGACATATAATTATTTACAAAATGTATCTCCATTCGTGACACAATATAAACAATAAAAAGGCTTAAACAAGCTGTTCCTCTTATTTCAATAGTGTCACAGTAATGTAATTTAAAGTTCCATAATTTCCTTGCAAAATTTACAGAAACTTAAACTTAACAAAAGCTGAATTAATCCTGTAATATTTATAAGAAGAGCTTCTTAAGTTTGGGCTGATTTAAACTGATTATGTCCTGTTGACTGCATTTTGTTAAACGGATCTTCCCTGGTAAAATGGTGTTAACAAACTGAGGCACAACTAAGCCTGCACTCTAAAAAGGAAGACAAATAAGCCCCAGCTATCATTAATTACACTTAAGTAAAAAATAAAATGCTATGTGCAGCAGCATTAAGTGGCACCCCCCACACCAGTCTGTATCCTCAGTTTAGAACTTTTCTGCTCTACAGTTATCCACATAAGAAGAAACTGGGAAGATGTGTCCTTATGAAAAAAAAAAGTTTGTTTTGTGTAAACTAGTATCTTCAAATCAACGAGGACCAGGACCCTTTCCTACTCCATTTTGTACCTTCTCTTCCCTTTCTTTCATGTCTCTGTCCACTGCCATTTTGGTTTATTGTAATGCCGAATCAATTATACAAGTGATCCCACTCATACAGCTACAGAGTCCCATTCCCATGCAGTGCTGTTGTGTTGTTCACTGGGTCTGAACTAAACAATTCCTATCCAAGGAGTGAACACTTAAGCAGATACTGAGCAAGAGAAAAGTCTGTGTTCTTGGACTTTGTCAGACACATGATTTCCCAGAATTTCTTCTACTACTTCACCAAAATGTTAAAATAGTTGTTTCATAAATTAACTTCAGAGCCCCTAGAACTTGATAGCTCCATAGCTCCAAGTATTCGTTAGGTAGTCATCTTAATTATCAAGGTTCCAGTCATTGAACTGACCATGGAGTGGATAACTTGACAGCTTACCTTGGTTCTGAAGTCTAGTATAAGTCAATTAAGACCCTTACCATGGCTCCTACAGTGACATTGTATAATGTTTTCTGGTCTATCATTGCTCCATTGTGTAATGAAGAATGGAAAGGCTGTTGGCCCAGATGACATACCTGTGGAAGCATGGAAGTGTTTAGGTGAAATGGCAGTGGAGTTTTTAACCAGATTGTTTAATGAAATCTTGGAAAGTGAGAGGATGCCTGAGGAATGGAGAAAAAGTGTTTTGGTACCGATTTTTAAGAATAAGGGTGATGTGCAGAGCTGCAGTAACTACAGAGGGATTAAACTGATCAGTCACAGCATGAAGTTATGGGAAAGATTAGTGGAAGCAAGGTTAAGAAGGGACGTGATGATTAGTGATCAGCAGTATGGTTTCATGCCAGGAAAGAGCACTACAGATGTGATCTTTGCTCTGACAGTGTTGATGGAGAAGTACAGAGAATGTCAGAAGGAGTTGCATTGTGTTTTTGTAGACTTATAGAAAGCATATGACAGTATCTTCTTCTTTTGGCTTTTTCCCAGTTAGGGGTCGCCACAGCGGATCACCTGTCTGCTCATGATTGGCAGTGGAGTTTTACAGTGTCGAGTTACCAGCACGCCGCCAGTATCACAGTCTTTATGTCCTTTGATAGAGTGCGGCTTTATAGCAGTCTTCACAGCTGTCTCTTTCAGAGATTCTCTATAGATGTGTTAGCTTGGCAGCTCCTACGACTGAATGGCTGAACTGCTCAGGGTGCTAAAGGAAAAAAAGATCGAAGGAACATCTCTACAAGTCTCTGCAGTATACAACTCTTGTCAAAAAGAAGTGAAGACTTTTAATTTCTGTATTCTGTCTCCATTGTGGATTAACTCCAGCTGTTGACACAACTGTTTTTTAGTGTTAGGCATTTGTAACAGAACAGATTTATTTTTCTCTAATTGTTGCTGTTTGACAAAAATATGTTTTGGATGGAGGAGGGGGCACTGATCTTGTAATACCCTGTGCTATTTATTACCCTTTTTGACCTCTTAACACTTTAATGTCCCAGAACAGGAGAAAGTCCAATTGATATATCCAGCTTTCAAATCCATTCATGTCAGTTCTTTGTCTACATTCCTTTTGGTTAAATGAAAGCAGATACTAGTGTAGATAACCAACCCCTTTTCTCTCCTAAGAAAACATTTTTTTTAATTGCATGCCTTTCCTTCAATCTGTTTTTGTTACATGCTAATGCAATATATCTCAGAAGATTAGCAAGTTTAATACAAAGCAATACATGAAAGAAAAAACATAAATGTAACCTATACAGTAGCAATTGAACTATGCTAACAATTAACAATAATATATGCAAAGGTATTCATAACAAAAGTAATGGCAATAAAAAAATAATACTGATAATAATCATGGCTATCAGTATTTGTAATATTTTTTAATCAAGAGCTTTTTTCTCTATACTTCATAGGCAAAGATAAATGTAGGAGAGGCCAGCTCAAATAGATTGGATTTGACCAAAGAAACGTGGCAGGAACACCCACTCTCCCCTGTGGAGCCCTTAGTACAGAAAATAACAAAGGATATAGTTGGTATGGATGCCTGAATAAATTGGCTGTATTCTCTGATGATATTATATTGTGTATAACAAAACCAGAAAAAAATATTCCTGTTTAGACATACTCAGGTCATTTTAAATATTCTCTAGATATAAAATAAATAAGAGAATAGCAGCGAACTATGTACCTACACATGAACTAGTCCAGCAATAACTATATTTATGGGGCATGACAAAATGAAATACTTGTGCATTTGGCTGAAAAGGAAATAGGTTTTGACAGCTAAAATTACATGGGAGGAGATTAAACAATAATAAAAAAAAGAAGCACCATGCATTTTTTGATTATAGACCTAAACAGTAAGATCCAAAATATGATGTTCTTAGTCACTCTAGTGTTATATATAGGGCAGGCTTATGCTTACCAGCCTGAAGTTAAGTTACAGAAAGTGATTCATAAGGAATTAATAAGTTATATAGGAGGGGAAGATGGTAAGGATCAGGTGTGGGACCACGGGAACTAGTAGTTCTGGATTTGAATAGTTATTTTAAGGCCACTCAGCTAAGATTTATACTTATTAACTCAAGTAGGTGACTATATCCTAATGAAAAGAGTGCTTTTAGAAAAGGTTGGAAACACCAGAGATGGTGAAAAAATGCTTTATAGGACACATTGCGAAAAAGAAAAACGTTAATAACTAAACAGAAAGTACGGCTGTGTAAGAAGCAATAGATGTTCTGCTTATCTCTGCTGCAAGTATTCATTACAATATGGATATCCTGCCAAGGATAGCTTTACATCTGGCCGGCATACCAAAGCCTCAGGCTCTTCCAAGCTCCGTATATCAGACGTGTGACCTATATCCAAGGTGTAAGGTACATAAATGACATATGAGCACCAAATCCTCAGAAATGCATTGCCCTAGGAAAACAGGTGCAGCAAATGAGGAAAAAAAAAGAAAGTACGTACATGTATATCCAGAAAGAAGGAAAAAGAAGACCCCTCAGCCATAGGGAGAAGAAAAGCCTAACACGGCAAAGTGGACACATGGAATACTGCAACAGTGATAAGTAGGAGATGTACTGTTATAATAAGTTCTTACACAAGTATACTTTCTATATAATTATTAACATTACTTTTTTTCATATGTGTCCAATAAAACATTTTTAATTTATCTCTAGAGTAGATTCCTGCCAGGTTGCAAGCCTTAATCTGCAAAGAGTCTTTTACAGTCTTTTAGAGCCAATCCCTTTTCTCTCAGAGATAGCACTAAATCAGGCAGTTTAGCTACCATTTAAGTTCATAGCTGATTACTAGGCTAACTACCCTAAAGGGCCTTTTTAAGCCTAGCCATGTTCCCAAAGTTAATCTGACAGTTTTTTATTTTCATTTTATAGGGGGTATAAAATGGACATGAATTGTCATTAATTTACAAGTTTCCTGTTTCTAATATGGACATAGTTGTCAGACCAAGAGTAAATGTATGATTCTTATCCACTGATCCAAATTGCGCTTGAATAAGTGCAAGGAGGAACTCTGCTTCACATGGATGGGAACCTGATCCAGAGAAGGGGTAGTCTTTGAGACACATACATGTTCACTAACGTCTTATTTATGTTGCAGATCCCTAGATCATGTGCTTCTGATGCTATTTGTTTTGCAGCTGTTGGGCAGGCCCAAAAAGGCTGCATCAGAGGATGCTCTGAATGCCAAGCACAGATCACCTCTCAGGCAAATCTTTAAGGGTCCATGTACAAGGATAAGGTTTTGAGGTGGTTTGTGTAGTACATGCTGCCTATACCTTCTATTCTTTTTGTGAGGAACCTCTGTGGATGCTCCACTTGTTGAATATGCCTGATCAGGCACATACCATAAGGGGCACTGTACTCCATGACTGGTCTGATCAGGGCCGAGTACAACAGAACAATGACATCTTTGGACCTAGATGTACCCTTGCTTATAATTTGTACAATATGGAATAATTTCCATAGTACAGTAGACACATGATGGTCAAAAACTAAGTCACTGCTTACATGTGTTCCAAAATCCTTAACCACAAGGTCAACTTTCGGGGGTTTATCATCAGTGCAGTAATTTTCATGTGGTCATGTTTCTGAAAGATGTATTTTTTTGGCACAGAGTTTGACCATGGCTCTGGCACCAGTTATAAGTCTGTGTAAGGCCATTTTGAAGGAGGTTTGTGTCTTTGGGGGATTCTATCACTGTGTCTAATTTGCAATCATAATAATAAAAAACACATGTAGAAATCACACACAAATGTATTATGTAACAAACTCAACAAGCTTTCACAAATGCTTTATCAACTTTATATTTATATCCTGCTTGGAAATAATCTGAAGTGGTATTCCTTGACTATAATTTCATTTACAATCATCTGCGAAACTGGACAACTAGAGTCCTTTGACACTGGACTTGGCTTCAGAGATAGAGATGCCATAAAGGAGTGTCCCCAGCACTGAGCCCTGGGGGCACCACTAGTGACTGGCCTTTCTGTGGAGGTAAACTCACTTATCTGGACGTCTTGTATCCTATCTGGGAGCCAACTGGCTATCCAGTGGGTGACATAGGGGTTGATACTTAATTTTGCGAGCCTGTCTACAATGTCTGAGTAGGGTATTGTGTTGAATATTTTGGCCAGCTCAAGGTAGACAGTATACACTCTTTTGCCCTCATTCATTGCTTTGGTGACCTTCTTGAAGAAGTTTACCAGGCTGAGTAGGTATGACCTGCCCTTGATGAAACCACACTGGGTAGGATGCAGTGTCTGCAGGTTTCAAGTGTTGTTGTTTATCATGCCCATGCTTATTCTTTCCATGGTCGTTTGTATGAGACTAGCCAGGTATATGGATAGGTAGTTTCCTGGGTCCACGAGAGGCCAGCACTTGTGCATAGGGATAGCAGTCCTCCATTCACTTCATATGAAGCCTGTTTACGGGCTAAGATTGAATAGTGCATCTACTGGACTTTCAGTATTCCTGGAATATTATCAAGCTCCACTGATAAAGTGAGTTTGTCCTCAAAGAGTACATTCAGAACTAGTTCCCTAGTGATAGTTGGGAGAGCTATAGCTGCGGAGAAAGTAGAGTAAAATTTGAGCTGAATTTATCAGCCAGTAAATTTGTTACATCTTCAGGCTCAGTATAGGTGTCTTCTTTTACAATTAGCTCAGCACAATTTTGTGTATTGTCTTTGAGGTATTGGATATAGCTGAAGAATGCCTTGTGCATACTTTAACTTCAAACTTTGCTTTGGTAGACTTGCTTTGCCTCTGAGTTGTTAATTTAGTTCTTCCCTTGCCGGTCATTCCACTTTGTATATTTGGCCATGATGTTCTTCCTTCTGTTATCCATTCTATTGATATTGGGATTCCCCCAGCGTGGCTTGTGCTTTAAGTTTGTCCTGTATTTATTTTGAACAGGTACTGATGCCACTATGTAGCGTTGGTACCTCATAGCAAGAGGTTCTCCCGTTCTATTCTCGGCTTGGCTTGGGAGTGCCTTCTGTGTGGAGTCTGCATGTCCTCCCCGCGGTTGGGTAGCGTTCGAAAGACATGCGTGCGTAAATGGGCATGCCTTTGTTGACAGTTGGGAGTTGAGCTGGCACCTCGGCGTTTCGTAAAAAAAAAAAAAAAATCTACTGCCAATCATTAGCGGACCGGAGTTCCACTGTGACGACCCCTTACTAGGAAAAAGCCGAAAGACAAACAACAACAACTGATGCCACTATGAATACAGATTGTATATATGATTGTAAAAGATTTTTATGTACAATTTTGCATAGGCATCAGTGTTCCCTGGGTTTGTGGGGGTGGGCTTTAAATCTTCCCAGGGTGTCACTTAAAGTATGAACTTTGCCTTGGAATAATTCCTAAAAGTTTCAGAGTTATCTGGTGTCCTAGGTAGTAGTTTTATTTTGAAGGACACAGCTTTATGGTTTGACCTGACCAGGGGGGATGTTACACTCAGGGGTAAGGGGTGCAACATTCCTCCATGTTGATGAGGACTTAGTCAAAGATGTTGCTGCCCCTAGTGGGCATATGGACTAACTGGTCCAGGACATTCATGTTGTCAAAGTCCAGGAATCTTAGTGCCTGCAAGTCTGAGGTAATTTATGATTCCCACTTTACAGTGGGGTAGTTGAAGTCACCCATGAGTGTGGTGTTGAAATGAATGGAGAGTGACTCAAGTTCATTTAAGTAAGAGGTATTGTTTTTTTGGGTCACAGAAGGGGAACTATAGCTCACAAAGCTATGGTATGGGACTTTGCCTATGGCAAATTGTATGTTGAGAAGCTCATCTGCATCATACCGCTTGACCAGTCTTGAGATAGGTTTGTTTTTGATATAAACTGAGACAGCTCCATCTTTTGTGCAGTAGCTATTCTTAATATGTGGAAGCCATTATATCCCTGCACTGCCAGGGTTCTCTCTCTCTCTGAGATGTTAAACCATGTCTCAGTAACAGCACAGAAGTCTACATTCTCCATGGTGAGGAGAGCTTGCAGGGAGTTAAGTTTTTTATACTACAGGCACTGAACAGTAATACCATCAGATGTTCTTGCATTGCTTTAGCTATATCAGATGATTTACTAGGTTGTCAAAATCTAAAAAAGGCACTATGGAGGTCAATAAAGTTTTAGAAAATATTCAAAAGTCTAGAGGGGATAAGTCCACACAGTCTCTCTCAGAACAGCATTAACTGTTAACCATATCACTCTAAGCTGACAAATATTGTAGCCTCTTCGAATAAACAACCACAAATTAAACCATATGTTAATGTCAATAATTTTTTTTGTTCAGATTGTAGCATCTTCCTTGGAGATGGTAGAATGTTGTTCAATGCTAGACTCATACTAGCCTTGGACACAGTCTGAGAGCCCCATCATACCTCTCTTCATGTAGACCAGGGAAGAATGCCTCAGGATGTTTACACCCACACATACTATTGCGAAGCTATACTAGTATTTGTAGTTTAATGGCCTGAGTGTTTGCGGGATCTGGCCGATCCTAGTCCCTGATGGGCAACTTACCATGACTCGCCTTACTTAGCCTGGTGAGTGGGATGTCAGTGTATATCAAAATAGAGTCTCATATTACTAAAATATTGGATTGTGTGGGGGTTTACTTGATGGATTTACAAGTTGAGACACCATGATTTCTGGCGGTATATGGTGTTTCTTGTTTCGATAAAATGTCTCTGATGTGGCTGTGGATCCATATTGTTACAGCTATGTCTGGGAGGTGATTGAGGTATGTGTAAATTACTCTTAAAAGCCTCAGGGTAAGTTGGTCTATGTGTTTTTTCCATACTTCATGTGGTAGGTAGTGAGTGGTGCTGTGTATTACTGACAACCTATTTAGCATTTGTAGTAGGCGTATGTGAGAGCCTTCCCTTCAGTAACATAGTATAACTACATCTCTCATACACTGTGTCTGACTTCTTAAGAATTAGGTGCTTGTCAGTGAGCATGAAAATTGCTACATCGTCTCTGGATGCCCATTTCCACCAAGGAAGTTACGCAGACAGTATGTAAGTGAAGATCCATGTTTCCAAGCTGTTTATGTCTTGCCTGAAGACTAGGTCATCCTAAAGTGTCTCCAATAAGAGTAACACCATTACTTGAACTTCCAGTGCCCATGTGTAGATGAGATGAGACAGGGAAGAGCTTCCAAAGCTACCTTTACAGTAAGGACAAGCAGCTCAAAACCCACCAAGTATAAAACCACAACAGGAAAGGGAAAATAAAAATTTTGATTTCTCAAAGCAAAAAATAAAATGTATAAACAAAACAGACAATGCAAAAATCAGCTCTAAGTGGCTATATTCCTTATTCAACTTAAATGAGGGCACAAAGAAATAAATTGACTTTCCTTGTTTCTTTTCAGATTCCAAAACTCTAGCAGACTGTGTAACTCTAAACACATGTAAATAGGCCTTGAGACCTATCAGAAGATAAAAGGGCAAGCTAAATTCTGTGTAGTATCACTCAAGGAAGCAAAATAACCAAGAAAAAGCAAGTGAAATCTGAAGCTCAAGTGATAAAACTTTCCCAGGCAGTAATTTATCAGTCTCTCACATAGATTAACCAGCACTTTAAATTCAGGATACCTAAAACATTGGGCCAACAGATTTGTCAAAACAGAAAATAAAGTATAGATTTACTATATTTAATGAATTTGTACTAGCGTTTGAAACATTACAGTGAAAGGATAAATGTATTTAGGCAGATTCATCAGCTTTTCTTGTCACCTTTAAGGCAAATAAACAAGACAGACGTATCATAACAAACCTTATGAAATGGTGCACTAACTGCATTGCCATCTGCTGTGTTTATCATGGTAAATCACTAGAAGAATATATAAGAGCACCTGAGTGTTGTGTTGCGTTATGGCACACTGATTGCAGTCCAGATCTCCTGAGTTCAAGTGGCAGGTTTGGTTGCTTGATATGATGAACACAGTGTGGAGACAGTGAGGTTGGTATTTCAGTCTGCCTCAATGTCTGACCCCACTTAGGACAGAAGAACATCCTGCAGCAATGGGAATGGGGACATATACTTGGCTGTTAACAAACATGTTCTGGTATTTGTCGTATGTGGGGTTGTAGCTTCCTGGGGATGATGCACACACATCTTCTGTGGAAGGGTAGCAATGCAGGGTTTTTGCACAAGCAAGCAAGAATTGATGTCAACTATCATTGCGCAAGTGTAAAGGCTTCCATCCAAATAAAATCTTGATGGCTGCTTTAATGACACCCATACTTGCCCCTGATACAGAGAAACGAAAGGGAACAAATGGCCAAGGAGAAGCTGATGAATGAGTGAGAGATGTATTAATTTATTCTCTGAAAGACTCTCAAATTATATTAAAGCAAGTACTAGTTTAGATATTTTTAAGAACTTGGATACCTATTATGGGAGTGACTGTTTTGTTAATGGCACTATAGAAGGCCAATATTGCCTGTCCCTCAAATATTTGTATATATATATATATATATATATATATGTATTCTGAAATGTTTCAGAATAAAAATGATTTTCTATTCTTTAACAGAAATTCAGACAGCAGAACATATCACACAGACATGTAACTTAAATGTCCATTACAGTTCCTTTAAGCTTAGTTTCAACTCGCCTTCTTCCTTAATTGGCTGGTTAGCTTATACATATTCTGTACAGATCAATAAGTTACTTACAAGCAGTTATGTTTCAGTTCTCTCCCTGCAAGTTATTAAGGTAGATTCTTTCTGATAAGGAGCTACGAATGCCAGGTTAGTTCCTACAAAACACACACTGCAAAGAATACGTCCACTGTTTTCTTGCAAAATGTTACACTTTTCTGCATTGTTGGAATCATCATTTTCTCTTTATTGTTGACATCACTGAAGACAGAAAAATAAAGATACGCTGGACAAAGTAATCTTAACAGTACAAGACATTTAAGGCTAACTCCTAGTAACTTTATTTTACATGGGCTCCTATAGTGGAATCTTTATGATATTTAAAAGCCTTACTTCAGAGATTTTAATACAATGCCAGAGAAATTCTCCCCTTCCTGTAATCAAATTACTAGGACATCATTTGTTTTTTTTTTATTTTTTTGAAGAGTTTTATGTTACAATATGTATTTGTAAGAGAACTGAAACAGTTTCAAGTCACTTTATTTTTTTTTATCTTACATGAGACAACAGCTTGAACCACTGTCCATCCCCTTTCTACACATGACACATCAAATATACATGGCAGGCTTTGGCATTGTAGTCCTCCCAGGTAAGATGCAAAATCCTACTTGATCAGGGATTAAGACAACATCTTGACAGGTACATTACTTTTTAAGAGTAATTATATTGCAATACACTATCCTTGACTACCAGGATCTCCTCTGCTTACAAAAATCTTTCTTTCAGAGCACCTCAGATTAGCTGACAGGCTCTCAGGAGGATTTACAATATGACTCAGTTCAGGAGGCCTCCCCATGTGTTATGGGTATACTTGGTGACGTTTTATTACAGATAAGGACAGAAATGGAGTGGGTTACACTCTGTTTTCTACCAGCCATTATGCTGATATTTTTAGAATAGGAAGGGGATCAGCACCACTGTGAAAAGATTAGGTAATTCTGGAAGTCACGTGTCAGGCCAGAAATACTAATGTCTAACTGAGCTAAATCCCATGTATAAAACAATATACTGCTGTGGTGATCCTATAGGAAAGCACAATTGTATAAAATTTTACCATAACTGTAGATGTCATTCTCTTCACTGTCATAGTGATCTTTACAATAGGAATCACCAGCCAAGGGCAGCCTGACATCCGACTGATATACCAAAGCCTTTTGGTTGTAAAGGGTACACTGTAATCACATGTATGCTTACCATGCACTGTGTAGGACATAAAGGTGCCATCTGGAAGTACCATCCTCAGAACTGAAAAAGCTCCAGTAGGAATGACAGTCCAAGAATAGAAATATAACAAATGCATCCAAAAGGAAAAAGGACCAGGAAGTGAATACTGCAACAGTGACGAGTAGGACATTTACTGTTATGGTAAGATTTTACACAACTGTACTATGTCCTTCCATATAGGTTCATAGATTAGTACTAGGCTAACTGCCCTTTTAAGCCTAGCCAATTATCCCTTGTGAGACTCAAACCCTGCACCTTGTGTTTATAAGGCAAACAGCTTAACCATTAGGCCATCCTCCCAACCATATCATATCACTGCTGCAGTATTCTTTACAATAGGGATAATGTAAAAGCTCAGGAAGAAGACTTGGAGGAGGAAGGGTCAGCAGAGTCCTCTAGGAAGCCATGGAGAATAGTCCTGGCAAAGCCAGCTCTGGCTCTAGAAATCACATCCAACTTATAGTGCTTAGCAAATGTATACAGAGAAGTCCAGGTTGCTTCCTCAAGAATAGAATTCATATCCAAACCCTTGAAAAAAATCAGAGAAGAAGCCACAGCTCTAGTAGAATGAGCCTTAACAGAGGAAGTAAGGCTCTTCACATGAAAAGAATAGTAAAAAGAAATGGCTTTAGATATCCAAGAAGAAATGGCATGCTTGGGAACAGCCAAACGTAAAGACCTAGGATGAAAAGAAACAAAAAGTTATTCAGATTTATGAAAAGCTTTATTCTTATCCAAATAATATTTGAGTTGTCTATGCAAATTCAAAGTGTACAAAACCTTCTCACTAGCAGACTGGGGAGAAGGGATAAATGGGCAAATGAATAGACTGATTAAGATACAACTCATTAACCTCTTTGGGTATAAAAGAATGATTAGTATGAAGGGACATCCTGTCCTTATGGAAAACTAAAAAAAGGAGGAACAGCCATAAGGGTTTGCAGCTCAGACACCCATATGGCAGAAGTAAGGGCCAAAAGAAGAACAGTCTTCCAAGAGCAATGTTGTAAACAAACTGAAGCAATAGACTCAAAAGGGGACTGAGTCAATTTTTCTAAAATAAAATTAAGGTCCCAGGAAGGAGGAGCAGGCTTTCTGTGAGGCCTAATATGAGGGACACCTTTAAGAAACTGTTTGGCTTCAAATCTAGGAGCTAAAAGGGGAGTCAAAGGCAGACAAGCAGAGACAGTTGATAGGAGGACCTTAACAGAAGAATATGCCACCCCAACAATGAGCAATTCACACAAATAAGTGAGAACCAAAGGAATATCAACAGTAAGTAGGTCCAGGTTACAAGAAAGACATCAAACAGAAAAGCTCTTCCATTTGGATAAGTAATATTTCCTAGAAGTGGGTTTTCTTGCCTCCTGCAGGACCTAAAGCACATCCTCAGAAAAAATGGTGTCTGTAGGGGATCAAAGCCCTATCACCCACAATGTCAGTTGAAGTGTGGACAAGTGGAGATGGATGAGAGCTCCCTTGTCTCATGTGAGTAGGTCCACCCTGTGAGGTAACTTGTGATGATTGCCCATGGAAAGATGCAGAAGAAGAGGGAACCAATGCTGTCTGGGCTAAAAGGGAATCACTAGCAAGATTTTGGGAGCATCCTGTTTAATCCTGAACAGAAATTTCAGAATGAGAGGAAGGGGGAAGGCATAAAGAAAGATCCCCTTCCAAGAGAAAGAGAGTGTGTCCATCTTCCAGGCCAGAGGGCATGGGACTCTGGCACAAAATAGAGGATGTTGTTTGTTAAGAGGGGAGGCAAACAGATCTGCTTGAGGAGTAGCCCACTGGTGGGCAATGTACAGAAGCACAACTCTGTGAAGCATCCATGCATGGGACAGTATTATGGACCTGTTCAGAGAATCTGCCTCTACATTCTGATCTGATAGAATGTAAACTGCTTGAAAGGTTACCTGATACTAGACAGCTAGCTCCCAATCCTGAAGGGCTAAACTGCATAGGAAATAAGACCTTGTCCTCCCTTGCTTGTTGACATACCACATCACTGTGGTATTGTCTGTGAGAATCTTGAGAGACCCTGGAAGAAAAAGGAGAATGAAAAGCCGGAAGAGCCAACAAAGCTCTCATCTGTTTGACAATGATGTGGTCTTTCTTTTGTTGAAGTGACCAAAGGTCCTGTACCTTCAGAGAGCCAAAGGAGGCTACCCATACCATGTCCAAGGCATCTGTGAAAAGTTCCTGAGAGGGGATTGGAGATTGAAAAGGAAGCCCTGGGCTGAGGGACAACTGATGAATCCACCACTGAAATTCCAGCTTGAGGCATGGCAGTAGAAGGACTAGAAAATCTAAAGGGTGAGAATGTTGAAGCCAAACTGACTTTAGAAACCACTGAAGCTTCCTCATGTGGAGCTTGGCTAGAGGAAGTATAGGAATGGTAGAAGCCATGAAACTCAGAGCATTTAGAAATTCTCTGGCTGTGATTGAAGCCAGATGAAGAAGGGATTGAAAGAAAGCAATGAGAGTTAAGGCCTTGGGAGGAGGTAGGGAAGTTTGCATTGTAACAGTCTGGATCCTATAACCCAGAAAAACATGATCCTGAGAAGGAGTCAGGAATAACTTCTGGAAATTTACAGTATACCCCAGGCTTTGCAAGAGAGAAATGGTAAAGTGTAGATGCTGAAGTCAGATATATGGAGTGGAGGCCTGAATAAGCAGGTTGTTGAGGTAAGGAAAGACCTGAATCCCCCTTAGCCTACAGAAAGCAATCACAGGAGAAGGCATTTGGTGAAGAATCTTGGGGCAGTAGAGAGAGCAAAGGGCAAAGCAGAGAGCTGAAAATGCCAGGAAGCAACACAGAAATGCAAAAACTCCTGAAAAATGGGATGAATAGGAATGTGTAGATAAGCATCCTTGAGATCCAGGGAAACTAGAAAAGCCTGAGGAAGTAGCAGAAGAAACATGGTTTGAAGGGATAGCATCTGAAAGGAAGGGACCTTTAAAAAATGTGTTTAGCTAAGAAAGATCCAGAATGGGTCTCCAGGTGCCTTCTTTCCCTGGGGACCAAAAACATTCTGGAGCAAATACCCTTCCCTCTCAGAGAAGATGGAACTTCTTGAATAATTTCTTGAGCCAACAGGCCCTGAAGCACCTGTGGAAAAAGGGGCAGTTGTTCTTGAGGAAGCTGAGGAATGTCTAGAAAGGAGGAAGAGATTTCTAAACCATGAAATAACCCTGGTGAACTATGGAAAGAATCTTCAAAACAATGCTTCTGCACATACAGCAACGTGCACAGGCCAAAATCAAATGCAAGAAACAACAAAAATTATGGAAAGAACCCAGGAGTCTTGTGTGATTTTTACACAAAAAGGAAGGGACAAGGAAAGACACAGAGAAAGAGCAATGTGACTGAGAAGAAAATGATAGACAGCACGTGGTTTGTCAAGAAAAGGAGGCTTCTGAGTAGAAGGAGTTTGGGTAGTCTTAGCAGGGAGAGCCCTTCTACCACACTTTTTACCTTTGGGAGGAGAGTGAAGCTGTCTACAGACAAAGACAGGCTTATTAGGATAATTCCTTCAAAACCTGGACACAGGAGACACAAAAATATGTTTCAACTCTTGTAAGGCCTTGCCGTTTTCTTGCAGCAACTTAACTCTGCAGCAGCAGCAGCACCACCAAACAAATGTTTATTATCCAGAGGAGCATCCATCAGTTTAGCCTTGATATCATCAGGTAAAGTCTGAAGTATGAGCCAGGAATACCTCCTCAAAACAGATCCAAAAGCAGCAGCCCTAGATGAAGCATCAGTTGCTTCATATCTGGATTTAGTGGAACAGTGAGCTACTTGGGAGGATCCAAAATAGAGATCCCCTGCGCAGAAAAGCTTGCACGGCTGTAAAGTACATAAATGGATAAAAAAGGAGTAGCCAGCAACTGTATGCTGTGTAGTTAATTTAATAAAACATAAAACACAAGAGATAACAGACCGGTTTCAGCCAAGGAGTTAACCTAGTCTTCATCAGTGTAACAAATACAGAACATCTTGTGATCATATATATACAATATGCTTAATTAATGTTGAAATGTTATTGGTGAGCTCATAAATATTCATTCAAACCTGGGCTCAACAGCCCTCCTAATTTAACAATACACTTCTTTTCCATAGCATTCAGTTTTGTGTGCCAACCAGTTTTATGATTTCTCTCACCTATTATCCTATCTATGACTGTAAAATGAAAAGTCGCTGTGGTGTGTTGTAGGGCATGTTTATGTAAAGCATTACTCATTCTTTTATGTCTGACATCACAAAGATGTTCAGAGATATGTAACCTGAGGGGTCTAGATGTTTGTCCAATGTAAAATGCATGACGACTGCAGGTAGCCAGGTATATAGCCCAGTCTGTACTGCAATTTGCAGAGAGATTAATATCAAATACCATGCTAAAATTATTGCTACAAAAATTTTTAGTTTTCAACACTGATACAGTTGTTGCAGTGGCCACAAGGCATGCAGCCAATTAACATCTCCCCGGACATGGTAGTCTGAATGGTATCATGATAAGTGGATGGATGTTGATGTTTGAAGTGGCTGAAATGAGACCCCAAATCTTTCCCTTTCCTGAAAGAAAACTGACATGTTTCACCTAAATGTTGTGACAAAAAATTGTCCGCAAGTAATATGTTCCAATGTCTTTTAACCACCTCTATTAACTTATTGGTATTCCTACCATATGTAGTGGTAAAACGTAACTTGTTGGTTGTAGATTGTGGTTTCTGTTTATATTTAAGAAGGTCCTTCCTATTAATATTGGCAGCATAATTGCTTGCTGTATAAACATGGCCCATGCTATATCCCCTTTCTTGAAACCTATGGACTAAATCACTATGAAAATATTCAAAAGAGTTATCATCTGAACAGATGCGTCTCATCCTAATGAATTGTGGCTTGGGAATATTTTTAGCGATGTGGGCTGGATGAAAGCTGGATGCGTGGAATAGAGTGTTATATTCAGGGTATTTATGAAATACTTCTGTGTGTAAAGTATTATCATCATTCCTAGATATAAGTGCATCTAAATAAGTTATTCTATCTGGATGGTAATTGATAGTAAACTGTAAACCCCACTTATTATCATTGAGATACCCTATAAATTCCATAAGGTATTCCAAATCAGACCTCCACACCATCCAGCAATCATCCAGATACCTACGCCATATATCGACTTCCCCCAAGTAAATATTGTGTGAAGTATCAACAATTATGTGTTCTTCTATGTAAGCCATATGCAGATCTGCATATATGGGGACAAAAGCTGCACCCATTGCAGTGCCACACACCTGTAAATAGCATTGGTTAGAGATTGGTGAGAGCATGTTCCGTCAATATGATGAGGAAAGTATTAAAGCCAGGTTTATATAAATTGGATTTTTGTAGCCAATATTCAATAGCATCCAGCCCTGCCCAATGTGATATGTTTGTATACAATGATCAAACATCTAATGTGCACAACAACCAATGATCCTCAATTTGCATATCACTTATTATATCAAGAAATTCTGTAGTGTCTTGAATTCTGGATCTGACCCATCTAAGTAATGGTTTGAGATATTGTGTCAGGGATTGTGATATTGGTTCAGTTAGGGACCCATTACCAGCCATGACTGGTCTACCTGGAGGATTGTGAAGATCTTTGTGAATCTTCGGCAAAAAGTATATATATTGGCTGTTTGGATCTGGAACAGTAAGATGGTATTTAGTTTGTTCCGTAATGATGCCATTTTGTAATGCTGATTCCAAACATTTGTCTAGTTGTTGTTTAAACATGATAGATGGATCAAGAGGCATTTCAGTATAATATCTGCCATCATCTAGTTGTCTTTGAGCTTCAGCATCATATTGTGACCAATTCATGACAACCACAGCACCACCTTTGTCCGCCGAAATATTTGCCAAATTCTTATTATTGGCAAGTTCTTGTAAAGCCAACATATCAGACTTTGAGAGATTATTGCATGTTGCTTGAGTCATATTTGAATTAAAGTGCAGATCTTTGAGTACACTATTTTGAAAGCGACTCACGCAATGGTGCATTGGTGGAACAAAGGAGGATTTATGGTATTTGAATGAGTCCCCAGTTGAATAATCATTGGTATTATCATGGAAATGCACTTTAAGATTGAGCAATCTGCAGAATGCTATAACATCTTGTGCCAATACATCTTCTTGAACAAAGAAACCAGGTATAAAAGAAAGGCCTTTATTTAACAATGCTGTTTGTGAATCCGACAATATTACATCAGAAATGTTTAATACATTTATTATGGAACAACTATTTAATTCTTCGTCAGAAGTTCCATCAAACCCTCCATGTTTTTGATATTTGCGTTGTTTTCTGCCTGCCCTCTTATAAGGCCTAAAGGGACCATGCTATTGTTACATTTGGGGGTTGGAGAATCTGAGGTCTGTTGTGTATCTAGATCTGTACCAGATGATGAATCACCCCCAGATGAATCTGTACAAGTATTATGTTTCCTGAGAATGGACTTGGGACATTTACGTTTTTGGGGTTGTGTTACTTTTATTGCTACCACCTTCAAATCCAACATGTATGATATAATTAAATATCATAATGCATTTGATCTCTTTGGAACTTCTTAAGCTTCCTGTCCCTAAGCTATGCTTCAAAAGTTAGTAAATCCGAACTCATCTTGGTCAATTGCGTAGAATAAAAAGGTTGACCAATATATTGATTACTATCCTCACATAACTGACTAACTATTTATCTGTTGATCAATAATCCTTTCATAATATCTGGCAAGCGTTTCCACAAATCCCATTGAACATTTTTGTTGTATGGCAGACCATTCATTTGTTAACTGATCATCAGTATCACTGACTAATGGCTGGAGGTTTACCCTGAGCCTTCTGGGAGTTATACCTTTTGTCATGTATGCTTTAAATAATTTAAGATGCCAAACATTGGATCTTAAGGCTTTCATGGTTTTATTAAGTTGTTGAAACAATCCATCACAGCGAAATTGTGGATTCTCAGTAGTATTTAAACTATTGTCATTATTGGGATCTGCAATACCAAATATACCCAGATCTTCCTTGTC
Source organism: Protopterus annectens (assembly GCF_019279795.1). Taxonomy (NCBI): domain Eukaryota; kingdom Metazoa; phylum Chordata; order Ceratodontiformes; family Protopteridae; genus Protopterus; species Protopterus annectens. The sequence goes on from NC_056739.1 coordinate 483,866,690, forward strand.
AGAAGAAAGACCAGCCAAAATACTGGTTAGTTCCATTGTACAAAAGGTTAATATAGAATACAAAAAATTAGTAATAAAAAAGAGCAAATACTCAAATTATGAAAAGAAATAAATGCAGCTAAAGATCATAAATGACAACTTCAGCAAAGATGATAAATTACACACACACACACACATATATATATATATATATATATAAATCCATCCAGAAGAAAAAAATCACCCACCTACATATACATGTACAATTATAATATGAAAAGAGAAACCAAGCCTAATATTGTAATCAATCACCAAAAACAGATGCAGTGCCACGTCCAAAAGACCTAATTTGCACTTTGGTGGAAACAATCAGATCGTTGATCTGGACAATAATGGCCCCTGCTGGATTTAAATCAACAATATATTTAAGGTCCACCACTTGGGTATTTATCTACAATTGTTTCAGTCTGTCCTGGAAGGAACCTACAGACTTAATAGCAGTGCCACGACCAAAACAATCTTGTATATAGAACTTTGTTGACATAATATTTTGTTGTGTCTGCACTATAATGGCCCCTGCATACAAATAGTTATTGTTTAAATGACCAGATGACAATAAGTAAAAAAATCACTAAGGTTAAATCAAAATATAGGCTTGATACAAATTATAAATGTATATATAGGTAGAATTATAAAACCACAAGCATGAAGTTGAAAAATAATGATCTTGCAGTCAGAGCTTCATAATGAAAGGTCAATTATTGTGTAAAATAATAATCTCTAGTAATACTTAATGTCTATATTAACCAAAAGTACAATTATTAAGCCCCCATTGAGGCCCAAAGATGTATCAAAAATTAGAATACAAATGGCCATCAAATTAGTATACACTAGTGACATAAAAATTGTCAGCGTTTCTCAATGAAAGTCCCACTTGGAGCTTCCTAACTGGAAATGAATAATATGTGTTTGAAGCAAAATTCTTATGTTAATCCCTGATATGGACGCAGTCCTTGCACAAGATTAACCAGATAATGTCTAATAGATTGACCCTAGTGTCTATTCCAAACACCAGCTTGAAAAATCTGGAAATAGAGAATATACAATGAACCGTATGCAATTCCAATCACTGCAATTCACAATAGAAAGTTAGTTATGTAAAAAGAAATAGTAATAGTTGTTGGCCCAAAAGTATTCCTTGTTCAATGATAATATAATCCCTTGCATTTCAAAACCACAAACAAATGAACCATAACAAAATTAACAATTTCAATATTGGGCAGAGTCAATCCTAAAAAAATGTCCAAATGCACAACTGAACCCACTGTAATCCCAAAATACAATGATGTTAATAGTTCCAAATTCAACCAACAGCTGATGATAAGAATTGCCTTCACAAATTAGTTGGAGTAATAAACACAGTTCCCATCAATGCATATCTCTTTTCTTGTTTGTTCGCTCCAAAATGTAGCGTTTAAGCTAGATCAACAATCCTGAGTTGAAAATGGCAGAAAAAAGGCACCATAAAATTGTAGCATAAACATTCACCTGTTGTTACTACTAATGAATAATGCTTAATTCAATAAACAGTCCTTATTTGAAATACCGGAGACAAGAAAATTTGTTACACTGATGAAGGCTAGGTTAACTCCTTAGCCGAAACCGGTCTGTTATCTCTTATGTTTTATGTTTTATTAAATTAACTACACAGCGTACAATTGCTGGCTGCTCCTTGTTTGTCTACTTGGGAGGATATCACAAGCAAAGCAACAGCAGAGGCCTTCTCCTCAGAATCAGTGAGATCAGAAATAACCTGACAGGCTTGACAGACAACAGCCAAAACATACCTAGACAGATGTGTCTGATAGTTAACAGCCCTAAAGGCGAGGGTAGCAGACGTATATACCTTCTTACCCAGTCTCTCCATGGTTCTGCTATCCTTATCAGACAGCAGCAATTTAGTGGATGGCAGCAATTTGGAAGGCTTATCAGAAGCCACCAACACCACAGAGGGGTCAGTAGAGGGACATGTATATACAAACATGAAATCCTCAGGCACTTTATAAAACCTATCAGGTTTTTTGGGAGCAGGGGGATAATAATCAGGAGCCTAAGAAGCAGTAGAAAAAGCATCCAGTAAGGGAGCAAGAACCTGAGGAACAGCAGAGGGCCTAGAATACTCCATTTGCAAAAGCTCATAGTACCTCTTCTGAATAACAGACACTTGAGCACAGTCCCATTTGAAAAATTCCATCATTCTGGAAGCAATATCACCAATTTAAATTTCCTCAAAAAGAGAGTTAGGACTGATAGACCCTTATTCCTCAGAACTATAGTCAAGTGGCAAAGGAATCTGGGAGGAATAAGTCAGGGACTCTGTCATAATCAACAGCATCCTCTTCAGAAGAATTCTGCTCCCTAGGCCTCTTAAGAGGAGGTAGAAGACCAGGGGGGAGAACAGAAGCACCTTGTGGAGGCTTGAGAGCCGTAAGCATATTAAACAAGCCTTGAGTGAAGTTCTCCTGTTTACTATGGGGATCTCTGGGAGCAAACAAAATATGTTGTTTTCTGCTTCTTTTCAAGTGGGATGTCAGCCTTGAAAATTTTTGGAGGCTCTGACTCATGATGGCACTCAATAATGGTAGTCAGGACTTCTTCCCAAACTAAAATTTGAGGAACATCCCTAGGCTCTTCAGTAATAACTAGCCATGGTTCCCCCTGTACATCTGAGGTGGATGTCTGCAAAACCTCCATGGTCATGCATGGTGTCAAGTCTATGCTGGCCTCCAAAGTGGTAATGGTCGAGGAATCAGAAAAAGAAAACAGACGCTCCTCTGGGCTTTCACCAGCCTCAAGAGAGATATTGATGGGGCAGTATAACCAAAGAATCAGACCTAACTTTTTTGGCCTTTTTTTTTTTTGTAGATGGCTAGCCCTCAGGCTGGAAAGATCCTTCCATGGTTTCCTTAGCCAACAATTTTCCATGGTTTCCTTAGCCAACAATTTAAGTCACTGGTTCTCAAGATAAATCACTAGGGCACTAGCATTTCCCCTTTTTGGATCACATGAAACCCAACAACTAGATTACAAGGCAAATGTAAGATAAATAAAATCAAAAACTGCAGGAAGGCAGTTATCTGAAAGTGGTAAAACCAGCAGATGAGCGGGCATTCAGAGTGCCGACTGAAAATGATGTTTGGAAAGGTGGCAAAGCAGTTCTGAGGATGATAAGTCCGGATGCCACCTTTATGCCCTTCACCATGCATGGGGACTACACATGTGATGTAAAGCCTACCCATTATAACCAAAAGGCTTTGGTATACTGGACGGACATTGGGCTGCCCTTAGCAGGGGATCCCTGCTGTAAAGAATACTGCAACAGTGATATGAAAGGACATCATCTTTTGTTAAATCTGAGTACTTACAGGTCAGTGACAGAAGTGTAGCACTTTTATTATTACATCTACATGTACTTTTTGTTTAAGCACTCAATTTATGTTATGAATTCCTTAATTTGTTCTGCTCCACTAGTCTGCTCTATAATGTCTTATTGTAACTTCTTCCAAGAAATGAACAACGGAAGCATTGTTATACAGCTGTTAAACAGGTAAGCCCACTGAACACACATCCCTTTTCAGGGGTGATGCAGGACCCCTGTCTTGGTAACCTTTTCTCTCTCCATGAAGGCATTTTTTACTTTGCTGTCCACATAAGCTGCTTCTTATACAGGTTCCACAGTAGGTCTCCGTGGTCCATGCTTTACATTATTATCTTTATTTCCATTATTTTAAGGAACTGTGAATATATACTGCTCATCACCCTAATGTACAACATATTATCAAAATGTGTGACATGTTTGAACTTGAAATTCAGAATGCCTTACCCAGATATACAGTGGTGTTCACAAGGTTTGCACATTACAATGCATGGTCTTCAAGTTTCCTATCATACTTCTATCTCCATTCAGAACTATGGTTCAGCTGAATGGACACATAACTTACTCATGAAATAAACACCATCACTAATCCATCAATCCACTGACTATAGCTGCATTCCAGGCTTTTTTAATTAGGTGATTATGGTTGTGGTGGTGATGGGAGGAAGAGAAAATATTTTACTGTGGCCATCCTCTCATTCACTTTCTTTAAAATCTAATACCAGATGGGGGAAGCAGGACTATTCGACCCCAATGCATTTCTATACAATTTCATGTATAAATGTATATGTATTGTATATGTGATTTTTAGTGGACAGTTCGACCCCGGAGTATTTGACCACAAATATATTCTTTTAAGTACTTTATCATTAAGTTAATTAATCAATTATTCAATAATAACACTGTTAATTTTTCATTGTAAATATATTTTTATTAATATTTTTATTTTATTCATTTCATTGGTTAGTATAAATATAACATTTAAATCTTTAACATATAATAACTAGTATTATGTTTTAACATATTATGACTACTGTTACTTTATAACATACTTTATAACATATGTTTTCCATCAATTGAATATATATTTTTTATTTTATGTTGCTATGTTAACTAATCTATTATCTACTATAAATAATTTCTTTAAAATTAAATGAAATCAATTTTTTATTCAGGTTAATATGCCTTCTTCATCTTGGACATTTATACTACCACCAAAGCTCAAGCAGCAACATGCAATTTTCACCATTTCTCACCGTTTACCATCAAAGCACATCAGAACCTCAGGAAAGTGGATATGGATGTATGAGTAAATGCAAACACTCTTGATTTCCAGCAACATTGATAGGGTGTAGTGCTGCAGAGGACTTGAATTGATTGCAGAGTGCAAAGATAAACATACACACAATACAGTCTAATCCATCTACAGTACACAAACATTCCTAAGTAAAACACTGTTTTTAAGGACTCAAGAATTTATTTGTAAAAAGTATCAACAAGTAGTTCAAAGCTTAGAAGTGCAATTCTAGGGCCAAACATCCATTTTACTATCACAATGCTCAGTGCCTCTACAGCTTACTCCCACTGCCCATTAACTTCAACAGGGAAACAAACAGAACATCAAAGCAGACATCTGTCAAAATGGCTGCCCATTATGTTTTCATTTTTAAATATAATTTATTTTTAATCCTTACTTGTTGTTTTATTGCTAATTTTCTTTAGTTTTATGTAATAATGATGTTATCGTTATACGGAAACTCTAGACTAGTTAATGCTGTGAACTTCCAGATTAGTCAGCAAACATTTTTTTGGCACTTATTGTTTTTGTATATATAATTAAAGTTCCAATTTGCACTTAGTTTAAAGTAAGTGTAGTCGAAGCAAATAAATAGAAAAGAAATACTTTCTAAACCAATTTTAAGAATGTTTAGACAGTCTTTCATTTCTATTTTTGCTTTGATGTGCTTCGGCTTCACTTACGTTACATTTTTTACTGGGGTCCAACCATCTGTGGTCGAATCGATTGGGGGTGAATCATCTGGGGGGGGGGGGCGAATTGGCGGGTTCCAGACATCCTGTACCCTAATAAAGTGACTTGAAACTGATACTGTTACAAACCCTAACAGACACATACTGTCCCATAACAAACCATATAAATATCAATAATAATTTCACAGAAATCTTATAATTTCCCTGTGCATTATTAGCTCACAGCTTGTCCCCACCTCCTCTTGTAACAGTATCAATTTCAAATCACTTTATTTTTAGGAGTGATGCACTAGAAAATGTATACACTGGAATAAATTTTAGACAACAGTGATTTTTTATCCCCTCAAAGCACATTCTTTCAGGTTGAAATATGCTACTATGGTCATTGTTTCTTTCCATTTACTCACAATCAAACCTCAGAGGTGTACACAGAAGGTGGATATGTTTTGGAAAAGGAATGAGGAGGTAATGATGTCTATGAAAGAACAGCTCAGTTATATTATACTGTTCAACAGTGGCTTGTTGGAGATGGTGAATGTTTTTGACAACAACATTATGGCTTTCATTTCCTTAATGTAACATCAAAAGTGTACAGAATGTGTTTTTTTGTGGGGGGGGGGGGGAGTGAAAGCTGTGTGAAAAACTAAAGGGTATTTAGATGATCAGCATTAAATAATCGTTGATAATGACTTTGGGGGGGGGGGGTAGTGTATATTCCCGACAGCAACAAGCTAAAGTACATAACACAGATGTATGAAGAACAGCTGAAAATAAACAAGCAAGCTTTCATCCTTTATCACAGGAGATAAGTAAATCATAAAATCTTAAACACATTTTGCTTTTATAAAATAAGGTCTAGAACCACCATTTTCTTTGTCCTTGAAAGTGATATTTTACAGCATTTGAAGTGTTATTGCAGAAAAAAGGGTAGCATTACTCAGAACCATGACTTCAACTCAGAAATCAATCTGCACCTCAAAGCTCAACATAACCGTGATTTGTAACTGATTATCCAGGGTTCTCCAGGATTGTTGTCCAAAACATTTTACAGGGAAATGTCTGCTTGTTTCAGAGATATAACCTTGAATTTATACTCTTCAACAATTGGTCTTACATGCCAATCTGTCAAGTTGCATTATATTAATTTTCTCTTATGTCTGAGTTTGTGACTTCTCCTTAGGTTAGTGGAGTGCAACCCATATCCAGAGAATGTCTTTACTGTGTTGTAGCTACATCAAAACTATTTTAAAAAATCATCACATTAAGCAAGGCACATTTCTATTGCTGCATATACTGTGAGGAGACCTGAACGTCATGTACTAAAAAGGGCAGAGTACTGTCATGTAATTCAGGGCGGAGATGTCCAGATGCAGTGAAATTTTTAGGGGTAGAATGGCATTCCCCATGTTCCTGACTAATAACCCAATAACTGCAGAGCAAGGGTGTGGGTAGTAGAGCTCATCTGAGATATGTCCACATTAATACATGGTCATCAGGAATTCAAGCCTCTGATACAGACTAGTCTATGTTAGAGAATGAGAAATATACCATGAAGACATAGCATCTCTTACGTAGTCTGTGTTTAATTTCCACGAAGTAAAAAAAATGACATGTTGAATGAAGTTATTTTGTAGTTCCCTTATGACATTTTATATGTAAATATAACTACTGCTACAACTAAAACACACACAGATATGACTGTATTTAAGGAGGTAGCTATACGAGGGCATCAGAATATAACATTTATAAATGAGATACCGGGGGTTGACATCTCTTACCTGTAAGGCATGAGCTAAGCATCCATTGTTCCTGCTGCTGATGCCAACAGTGTTCAGAGCGGAGCTTGCAAAGTGTTCAGGTGTCTTCACAAAGGCATTAGTCTCAATACCATGAGTCATGTTTGTTGATACAAGTAAAGGTATGATACACTACAAAACAGAAATGTGCACATTGGAATAAATCTTAGACAGCAGTTATTTTTTCCCCACAAAGCAAATTCTTTCACGTGCTTCCTACTTATTTCTTCAACTAATTTGGAACACTAAGGTTGAAATGAGATTTGCTGACCTCATTCTTTAAGCATCCATGAACGTGCCACTAAGGTGCACAATATTAAATCAACCGTCACAGATTTCCATCACTGACAGGGAAGGAAGGAGAAATGGAAACTTTAACCCTTTCATGAATACTACTAGTTAAGTGGCACAGAGGGATGAAGACCTGACTGCAACACAGGTGACCCACATTCAGCTGGATCATCAATCCATAGTTCATATTGGTAGGAGACTTTTTTTTTCTTTTTCTTCAAATGGTGCACTGTGCATCCAGAAACAGTCTGGAACAAATTATCATTCGTAGTTATTTATCAAGCACTGTCTCTTATGGCAAGATTCCCCCCCTTCATGCTAAACTAGCATTTTGAATTCAAGCATTCTGCCTCAGAAACAGTAATCTTTAAGAAGATCTACTCCATTTAAGGCACTATAGTTTGTTGGCAGTAAGTAATGTGTGTGTGTGTGTGTGTGTGTGTGTGTGTGTGTGTGTGTGTGTGTGTGTGTGTGTGTGTTTGCCTGTCTGAAAACAGTTTCCTTTTTAATTCTGCACATGTTCTGTGCAACCTTTGCATATTTGGTTCAGTACAGATTTTCCACATTTTCTCCATTTCTAGACCTCAATAAAGTTTTCTTTATAGCTCCCTAAGAGGCATAGCTTGGGTTTGAAGCACCATCTCCAGAGATTAACTACTCAGTTCCCTGTCTGGAAGGGTCTGCTTGGTGGCTCTGTGAAAACCACTTTAAGGATTATGATCTGTAACCTCTGAATTTTCTTCCACAGAGGTAGGGTTGAAGCTGTTGGAGAGCTAAAACTATCACAAGCATTCTTTATCCACATTCTGCATTGGATTCTTCCAATGGCTGGAGTTTATGACTCAGGTGCACTTCTGGATGCTGTTGCCTCCTTGCAGAGACCTGGCTAAGTAGGGCTGACAGACTGTGTTTTGAAGCATCTATCTGTATGATAAACTTATGAATGTAATCAGGACTCGCTAGTACAAGGAGTCCACTCAAGGCTTCTTTGAACTTCTGGAATACAGGCTTGCAAGTCAGTGTCCAGATAAACGTCTCCAATTTAGGTCTGTAAAGCAGAGTGACTATTGTGATGTAGTGGACTGCAAACTCCCTGTAATATATTCCTCATTGTTCATAGAAATACCGTCATTTGCTTTACAATAAGGCCATACCTGAATAGCCTCCACCTTTGCGGCCTCTGGCTAAATTTTGTCATACCTATACAATGGCCAAGACAGGACATATGTATCCTTAAATGCCTTTTGTTTCCTTCAATAGTTCATCAGTTTTCCCAGCAGCTTCCTAATGTGTTGTACAATCACCTGCCAGAGCAGCAGTATTATCTGTACAAGCAAAAGTATAGAATTCAGCCTGTGCCAGAATGTCATCAACCGGCATCTGGAAAGTCACTGGGGCATTTTTTATCCCAGAGGAATTTTGGTAAATTTGTTTAATTAAAGTCGATGTCTCTAGCAGCATATATCAAGGGTACATGTCAATAACCGTTAGGTAGGTCAATAGTACATTAAAATGCTACAACAATGCTCTAAGTGGGGCCAAAAAATTCAATTGCTTAAAATTGTATTATTATGAAATTGAGAAACAAATGAGCTTTGAAGTTCGTCAGCAACATCCCTACAAAACAAGACGAATGCTGCCAATTTCCTTATGAAATGGGCATTCAGTACTGTAAATGTCACCTGATCAGCAAACATTTGCACCATGACATGGAGCCCTGAGCACTATCACAGCCAGCAGTAAAACACAACATGCTGGGTTCTAAGCAGGTAATACCCAAGTTCAGCACACATCATTCATGCCACATAACAAAAGGTAACTGAACACAAAACTGTGAAAGCTGGAAAAAGACCACAACATGGCAATAAGAGAATTCTATTTCCAAGTCAATTTATCCAAGTTATATACAGTCTTAAAAACAAATACAGTTGATGGTGGTGGGAGTCAGTCACCACTCATTTTACATCTGAATCTGTGTTATAGCAGATTGCTTTAACATTGGGGTTTTTACGGTAGTTAAATATTTATCCCCACCCAACAGCTCAAAACCTTAATTTCTTCTAGGCAGGAGGTAAACATCCGACTTGAATTATTGTTTAGTTTTCTGTAGTCTATGCATAGACTATGCATAATGTGGTACTCCCATCTTCTGCTTTCCTTTCTGATGAGCCCCAGAGACTTTTGGATTCTTGGTTTACCCCCAAATCTAACAACATTTGCAGTTCCTCAAGCATACCTCTCAACTTCTTAGTGCAAGAAATCTGGACATAGCCTACACTAATGGGGGAACAAAGGCCCAAAAATAGGAACAAAATTTAAATATTACTCTTATAAATGTAGAAAGATGCTAGAATAACAGGATTTATGTCAGCATGTATTTTCTGAAGGATATAAAGTCTGAAATGCAAATGTGTATCACTATTTAGTGATTTCAATCCTCAGCAATTTGCCAGAGAAACACAGGTTTTGAGGAACAGACCAAAAATATGAGGCAAAAATCTGGACGTTCTGTTGAGAGGTATGTCTTCAGGCTTGGTTTACTCTCTCAGACAGCCTATCACATGCCCATCTGGTTGCTCTTTGGGTCTGTGTATCTACTTGATGCTCTACCAGTTAAGTACACCCTGACTTAGTTAGGGGTTCACATTTTCTCAGACCTCCTGTAGCACTGCTCTGATTTCATGAACTTGGAAATGGGACACTACTGTGACAGGAGTACCTTGTCCAATGACATATCAGACTGCGCCTTACTTAGAAGGTCTGTCATAAGGTATCCCTCCAATTCCTCTTGTAACTATTTGCAAAAATACTGAGTAGCGGTGGTTCTGTATCATGGTAAGGCCTAATCCCGTTAATATCATAGAGCTTGTTCCTGCCTCATATCTGGTCACTCTGCTACATAATTAACATCAATTACCTTTTTCACAATAGTGGAATGATACTCCCATGTTGCCTGCAGCATATTCTGTCAAATAGGGAGAAAAGCAGTACCTTTTGGCTCACTGAGTATTCTTGGGCTCTATTTTGGTACTGATGTAGCTGTCCTAGGCACTCCTGTACCAACCCCATCAGCTTCCTATGCCAAGTCCTGAAATTTAGGACAACTCCACAACATACCCCTAGTGGAAATCACAGTCTCCCTCCGTCTGATCACAAATTAAACTGTTTCCCCTCATCCAATCATTTGACCATAAAGTAGCTCAAATCATAAGAAACCTGTGGACTCTTGGGATGCCTGTCTGTAGGCAAAGAGGAAATGGGGCAGATAATTTGGTCCACTATGGCTTAAACTGCTCTGCACATGCTCTCAACATGGACTTAAGATTTGAGTTAAACCTCTCCAGCAGACAGTCTGTGGATGATCGGAGGTAGACTATAGCTGCTTTACCTTACAATGCTTCCACAATCAGGTCTGCAGTGCTGATGTGAAATTAATCACCCTGATAGTATTTCCCATCAAAAGTCTAGTCTGCTGAAAATGTATAATAGTCATTTGCCACCTCCTCTGCCTCAGTAGAGGACAGAGCTACTGCCTAAGTGTACCCAGTAACATTGCCTATCACAAGCAAGATAACCTTTTACCTGTGGTGCTTGAGGTAATAGGAAGTCCAACGGTGTCTATGGTTTTCGACAAAAGGCAAATATATCAAAGTAGCCTTAGTTTTGTCTCCTGATCGTCATCCTTTTGGCACTGCTTCTGTATCTTGCAGTACTCTCTCACATTCAGTGTTTGTGGCTGAACAAACAGCATACTTGCTTTTGATGTTGGGAGATGGGAAGGCTGTGGGTTCTATTCCCATTCCAGGTGATTGGATTAATTTTCCATTACTGACACTGCAGTGCAGCGTAACAGGTATGCTGCCATAGCTCTCAACTGTCCAGATTTTTGCCTCATATTTTGGTCTGTTCCTCCTAAAATGTGCTTTTTCTGGCAAATCACTGAGGATTGAAGTCACTAAATAATGACATACATTTGAGTGTCAGACACAAACCTTACTATTATAGTGACTTTTTAAGTTTATAAGAGCAATATTAAAAAACTGTTCCTATTTTTGGGCCTTTGACCCCCCCCCCCCATTATTTTAGGCTTCGTCCAAATTTCTTGCACTAAGAAGTTGAGAGGTATATATGGTGCACTCATGAGAGTGTTGTTCTTCAGCTGAGATATTATCTGAGGTCAAATCTGCCTGAGTTGTTGATAGCTCAAGTGGATATCTAAGAGAGTAAGGGAGCTATATTTACAATATTTTACCTATATACTTTTATATACATTAAAATAAAACCAATTGCTATACTTTTTTATTAAAACATAGTCTTTATTTTTAACTCAGAAACACACAGAAAAATAGATACTATATGCCAATATAAGTAAATAACTACTGACTAATCTCTTTTTTAAATACCTAATATAAACTGCATATACATCTGTGGGGAACAAAGACAGCTTTGGTATATTGTGACTCTATGTCCTGAAGTCCATCTATCCCAAGAGTTGGAAATTTCTTAGTAGTTAATTTCTTCCTGTCATTAGTATATAGTACTTGCAATGTGCATAATAATGGGATAATAGGGTTTCTGTTTACCCAAAACAGTAGCCAGTTTTTCCACTTTTTAGAATATGATTGATTTTGCTCTCAGTGACCCCTTTTGCAGGTTGTCCATCAGCTCCAGTACTAGATTAACCTCTGGGGCCTTCTCTGTCTTCCAGAACTTGGTATAGCCTTCTTGTCGGTCTGGATAAGGCAAGGGGGACTGGACATCTAACTCCAGCAAAAATAATGGATACCCTAGGATTACATCCCTTTAAAACATTCTCAAGGTTATTTCCCAATACATCTTTTGAAGAGATCTAACTCAAGACACTCCCAAAAGATACATCTCCATGAACTTCTCTGCTGGGCGGCACATCTCCAACAATAAGGAAAGGCTGCAGGTAGCATTATTGCTATTCCTGTGGGTATATAAAAGTATTTGTGGACACATTTCCATGCAAAGATTTTATATTTTCTACTCTTAGTAGCATACCATATAAATATTTACAGGTGTCTCCAATGATCTTGGGTGAAATGGGTCTGTAAGTCTGTTTCCCATCTGCCATTTCATTTAGAGATCCACTTTCACATCCAGCTGTCTACACCACTTATATACTAGACTTACTGCCTTTCTTAGTTCCTGAGTGCCCCCTCTTGTCGACTGAAGTATATCTGTGAATATTGGTGTAAATATCTCTGGTCAGGGAAAATTTGCAATTTCTTTGCTGCCAATAGCATGCTCTCAGATTCGATCCTTAGCCCTTCTCTAAGATCTAATTTGTCTTTTACTGAGTGGTACCTTATCCACTCTTGACCTGTAAATAATTGCTCACAGTACTTTAAGTTTGTACCTCTTCTCTGCCAGTTTCTAAAAGACTCTTCTCCTATCCTGCCTATTTTAGTAGGCCTGTGGGAATGAATAAGTTCTCCCATGGCTTCATTCTCTCTGAATTTAGTCATGCAGAGATGGCCGATGTTAAGCACTTAAATGGGAGTATAAACTATGTACACCCACTCCAGGGGAACCATAACTTAGTATGCAAGTTTGCCTATGAAGGGCCAACTAATCACGTTATCATTCTTATCCATTTAGCATTGTACACATCCAACTGGAGCTCTACAAAGATTTTTTTTAACTGTACTATGTGAAAATGAATGAGTGGCTGCTGCAGTCCCAGACCACCCCATTCCCTGTCTAGTATTAAGCGGTCCCACAATACTCTTAGCTTAGCCTCTCCACAAAGGAAACTAATAATGAGATCTTTCATGGCTCTAAGGAACCTCTTTGGAATATTCTGTGTGAATGCCTTAAATCTGTACAGGCAATGGAGTATGACAAAATAAGGCAAGATCTTGACCTTCTGATCTAAATATAAAGGCAGTGTCCTCCATCTTCTAATTTCGGCTTTTATAATTTCCAAACTAATATTAAAGGTCTTACCCACAGAGTGCACTAAAGTGTGAGCCACCCACACACCCAAATATTTAAAGGACTCCTTATTCTATCAATTTGGAAAACCAAGTTTTACTGTGATCAGAAGAGTATCTTATACCACCAATGAGTGAGTATTATTTATGTTTACTTTGTATTCTGATATATTTTCAAGGCTCACAAGTATTTCAAATAAGTTAGGTAGGTCGGTCCATAGGTCCTTCAGAAAAACAAGAACATTATTGGCATACAATGACATTTTGTGAAACTCCTGCCTATCCTATAGCCCTCTAGCTATGATATTCTTTTAAGCTATGCAAGGAACAAAATAAATAACACTGAGACATGGAGAAGCCTTGTCTAGTACCTTAGGTAAGGGGGAAAGTCTGAGAAAGACCAGTCTGTGTTTTTACCTGAGCCATTGATTTGGAGTATATGGAAAAGATTAGGTCTACAAACCAGGAATCAAATCCAAAGACCTGCAAATTCTTTCTTAAGTAACTGCACTCCATCTGATCGAGCACCTTTTTGGCATCTAGACTACTGATGGCCACTTTGTTCCCTTCCTCCTTTGCTCCTTCTAGAACCAGGAGTACTCAGATTATATTATCAAAAGACTTGCAACCCCTCACCCCAACGAACAAAACGAGTTTGATCTAAGTTCACCAAAGCAGATATATTCTTGGAAGATCCGACAGGTAAAAGAGCCATAATCATGGCTTAATATTTATATGGGTTTGTAGGAGGACTCAGGAAGCCAAGGCCGGATTCTTCCCTTCTTTGTAGATCAGAGTAAGAATGGCCTGTTTCTGTGAAACAGGGACCTTTCTGTAGGTTAGAACCTCATTAAACAAACATATCAATGCATTTCTGCAGGGGCCCTCTAACCACTTCTAAACATCTCTGTGGAAGCAATCAGATCCCAGCATATTAACCTGGGCCTGTGTGGACATGATATGGCTTAGCTTCCCCATTGTCACAGGAATGACCAGGGAACTCTGTTTGAATGAGGGATACTAGGCAAACTTAAATTCTCAAAGACTGCACTTCCTTCCTCTGCTCTCTCTGTGACCGTGTAGCCTGTTTTATATAACTGACAGAGAAGTATTATTTGAATTCCTACAAGATATCTCCTGGTCATAGGTTCATAAGTAGGTTCTAGGTTATTGGCCCTAGGGCCTATATAAGCCTAGCCAAAAATGTACCCTGGCTTTCTCCACCCAAGAAAATTATTTTCCTGTGCCCCTGTCGAGCAGAGCCACAGAAGTGATCCCTGGGTTGAATTTCCTATTTCCCATCCAATCATCAAGATTTTTCTTGTAGAGTGCTAATGAGGAGCTCTGTTTGACATAGATAGGTAGTCTGTTCTGAGTATGGGAAGTCTCTGGGACAGGAATCTATCCCTCCAGCATGTTCTGTTTATTGTGGTGACAAGGTTTAGGTCCCTAGAGCGTTTAGCTCCGAGGGATTGGGATTTCTTTAAGTGGAGCATGTCCAACAGCTCTGGCTTTGACATAGCTTTGTATGTTAGGCAGAGATCGCCTCTGAGTAGGCGATATGCGACAGAGTAAAGCTGGAGTTTTTTGAGATGGTCTGCACAGGGCATCTGTTTGAGGCTAGTGATCCTCTTTGTGAGGTATTTCTGTGGCCTTTCTTGTGAGGTACATACCAAAAGGGGCATTGTACTCTATAATAGGTCTAATGAGTGATGAGTAGAGGGGAACAATGACCTCCTTTTTTCTGAACGAGAAACCTTTTGTGATGAGGTTAGCCACTTAGAAGGATTTCCTGACCACTGTGGCGATGTGATTATCAAAGGAAAGACTACTGTCCACCTGTATCCCAAGGTCTCTTATCACATTTTCGGCATTAAGTAGACTACCAGCTATGTGGTAGTTCATGGGTACAGAGTTTTTACCAAAGGGGATGACAATACACTTTTTGGCATTGAGCTTCAGGCCATGGCTTTGACACTAGTCATCTGTCTCAGTGAGGCCCTTTTGTAGTATGTCCACATCATTAGGAGTTTTGATTATGGCTCCTAGTTTGCAGTCATCTGCAAACTTTGTTAGCCAAAAACCTTCTGTTAGCCTGTACTTCAGAGAAGTAGATAGCAAGCAGGACAGGACCCAGGACTGAACCCTGTGGTACTCCACTTGTCACTGGTCTGAAGTCGGATTTGGAGTCTGCTACTTTCACAGTGTGCGTTCTGTCCACGAACCAGTTGGCAACCCATCTTGTGACATAGGGATTTATACCTAGTTTAGTGAGCTTATCTATAATTCTAGAGTGGGGGATGGTGTCGAAAGCCTTGGCGAGATCTAGATAAGCTGTGTGAACCACCTAACCCTCATCTATGGCTTTGGTGACTGCTTCAAAGAAGTCAATCAGGTTTAGGAGACATGATCTACCTTTTACAAATCCGAACTGGGTAGGGTCCAGAGTTTGGAGATTACCAATGTCTTTGTTTATGAGTTCCATGATGATACGTTCCATGGCCTTGCAGACCAGGCTCTTCAGGCTAATGGGGCGGTAGTTCCCAGCATCCATCGTGGCTCCCTTTTTGTGGAGTGAGATAACCGTTGCGGTACATCATTCAGTGGGCACAAGGCCTGACGTGAGGCTATGATTGAACATGGTACTTAGGTAGGGTGCCAGTTCATTCTGTAGTTTGTGTAGAATGCAGCCTGGGGTATTGTCAGGTCCCATGGATGTTGTGTTCTTGGCTTTGGAGAGTGTGTTTTTTACCTGTGTAGCCGTAATTACAGGAACTTTGCATTCTTCTGGTATAGAGATGGGCCCTCTAGGGGGTGAGAGGGGGGGTAAAGTTAGCACTGAATCTATCTGCCAGGATGTTGGCAATATTAGTTGGTTCTGTATATTTAGTGCTATTGTGCTGTAACTCAGAGCAGATCTGAGTGTTGCCATTGAGATTCTTGACATAGCTATAGAATGCTTTGTGATTGTCTTTAGAGTTAGTGGCAATTTTGTTTTCATAACTAGCTTTGGAGTATTTTATGAGGGATCTCAGCTTCTTACTGAGGTTGACCAGGGAGTTCCTCCAGTCATGGGATTTTACTCTTTTTTGCAACAGTTTCTTTCTTCTGTTGTAGAGTTTGTTTATGGCAGAGGACCACCAGATTGGCTTCCTTTTTTTGGAGGATAGCATCTTGGTTCTATTAGGGTAGCATGATCCATGCACTCATGTAAGTGCTTATAAAGTGCATTTGTGTAGGATTCAGCAGTCGTACCTCTATTGTCCGTCTGCACGGGTGTCATGAAGTTTGCCACTTCTGTTTTAAGAAGTGTGAAGTTGGCTTTGGAGTTGGTTTTACAGTGGTTTCCCTAATTTGGGATGGGGGCTAGGGTGATTAGTTTGTGGTCGGATCTGACCAATGAGGAGTTGACCTCTGGTGTGGAACACTGGTTACCCTTGTTGGTAATGACCAGGTTTAGGATATTGCTGCCCCTGGTGAGGGTGTGAATAAGTTGATCCAAGGCATTGGAATTTATTAATTCCAGAAAACGTTGAGCAAAAGATTTGGTACATGAGTAGTTTTTCCAGTTAATGGTGGGGTAGTTGAAATCATCCATTATTAGGGTATTGGGTTGTACCCTAATACTTTCCAGTGTATCAAGAAATGAGGAGTGGGAATCCTGGGGCTTGGTGGGGGGTCTGTAGCAAGCTACAATTTGGATTGTGGTCTTGCCCAGAGTTAGTTGCACTTGGATAATCTCGGATGCATTATGCTGTGCAACTAGCCTGGTGGTGTGGATGTTCTTAATGAATATGGACATGCCTCCACCTTTAGTGCTTCATTCCGGGTTAGGTGGCCGAAAGGTGTGGTATGAATTATAGCCTGGTAATGCAGGGGTGCTCTCTGGAGCTTTGAACCAGGTCTCTGTCACTGCACAGATGTTGATGTTCTCCATTTTAAGGAGTGCCTTGAGTGAGTGCATTTTGAGGTTTAGACTTCTAGCATTGAGTAGCAATACCCTCAGATTTTGCTTGCTTGTACCTGTTATGGTGGTGAATTTGTCATTTGAATCTTGCCTAAAAAAGGCACTATAGGGATGGCAAGAGCCTTAGCCACTATCCGGAATCCCAAGGGCGACAGGTGCAGGCCATCTCTGGCAAAGCATTGTGGTCTGTCGATCACGTCGTCCCAGGCAGACAAATACTGGATCCCCTTAGAATGACACCAGAAGCTTAGCCAGTTGTTGAAGTCAATCATTTTGTCCTTGTACTGTGGTATCATTCTGGGTGATGGCAGGATGCTACTCAGGGCTAGGGTCATACCTACCTGGGCTACAAGATCGGAGAGCTCCTCCATGTCTCTTTTCATGTAGTCCAGGGAGGTACGGCTCAGATCATTCACACCAACATGGACAATGACAGTTTCATATTTGTACTTGTTGTGGAGTGACCTAAGTGCGTGCGTTATGTGGTCTGTTAACTTGTTACCAGAATGTGTTGACTACAAGTAGTCAATGGCCCTTGCTGCCTTTTGCTCACATAGTTTCACTGCTATTTAATTTCTGGTATCTAGGAGAGCCCTGAAAAAAAAATAAAGCCTTCCTTTGGAAATTTCCATTTTTTATCTAAGTACTGTATCATTTAATTTCATTTCTGCTGTATCACTTGCATCCCTTCTTCCTCAATCCCCCGGTGTTTTCTTTTTCAAGTTGCCTTATTTCCTGTTCTAAGATCTTTACCTTGTTTTTTCATCTGTGCCAATCACCATCATCCCTAGTCTCTCTATTGTTGCATCCCACTGATCTGTTAATGGTATCTCTGGAGAAAGTAACCTGGTCTAATTTTCTACAATTTCTGTTTACACTTGTTCTTGAAGCTGTGGGCTTTCAGACAACACAGAGAGAATCTCCACATTATAAGGGTTTGGGACAGAGGGGCTTACTACAGTAGTGGTCTGAAACGGAAGCAAGGAGTGCTTGTGAAATGGGACATCCTACACTTATCTTCTTTTGTAATATAATCTCAGTCTAGCCCAGCTGCTGTTCCAAAATGAGAAGTTATGTACCTACCATAACGTTCCATGTTAGTTGTCTTCTCTCACCTTCTTTCTTGCTTGATGGGTTCGGAGCCGATCCTCGGCTCCGACTCGGCACTTGCTAAGCTCGAGAGTCACTTTTACCAGCTCGAGGCAGCCCCATATCCCATGATGCAAGGCGGTAAGTACCCAGATCTCGTTTGATGACAAAAGGGCAATAGCACCTAGCATAATAACTTCCCAAAGGAAGAAGAAGAAGAGAAATAAACCTGTAGGATGGTAGAAAGACCAGCTCTGTATGGTCTTCAGAACTATCATTCTTTGTAGAGAAAGGTCTGTCCGGGCCTGGGGGAAGGAGGGAGGGTCGCAAGAAAGAAGGCGAGAGAAGACAACTAACATGGAACGTTATGGTAGGTACATAACTTCTCAATGTTAAGTTGTCAATCTCGCCTTCATTCTTGCTTGATGGGACCGCGTCCCTAGCACCTCTATCCTGGGTGGCTCAATGGAACAGACTCTTGAGGACGGTAGAGCCAAAACTGGCTCTGTCCCTGGAGGCCAAATCCAATTTGTAATGGGAAACAAATGTATGAGGAGTGGCCCAAGTGGCCGCTGCACAAATAGTGTCTAAAGGAAGTCTAGCTTGAAAGGCTGTAGAAGTAGCTAAGCTTCTGGTTGAATGTGCTTTAGGTTTTGAGCACTGCTGTTTTCCCCTGAGCCGATAAATTTCAGAGATGACAGAAGAAAGCCATCTAGATAAGGTCACTTTTGAGACAGGAAGGCCTTTCTTGTTATCAGCATAGGAAACAAAGAGTTGATCGGATTTCCTGAATTGTTTTGTTCTGTCCAAATAATATCTGAGTTGGCGGTGGACATCAAGATAATGTAGTTTTGTTCGATCTGTTTGAATAGTTTGGAAAAATACAGGAGATCAATGGCTTGATTCAAATTAGTCTTTGAAGTGACCTTAGGCAAAAAGGTCGGATTAGTTCTCAATGATACTCTGTCTTTGTGGAAGACCAAATAGGGGGGGCGAACAGATAGAGCATGAAGTTCAGACACCCTCCTAGCCGATGTAATAGCTACCAGGAATAAAGTTTTCCATGAAAGAAATTTCAGGGAACAAGAAACAGCGGGCTCGAAGGGGGGAAGAATCAAGGATGTCAGCACTAAATTTAAGTCCCATTGAGGAGGAGGACTCCTGACTGGAGGCTTCAGGAGGAAAATTCCTTTCAAGAAGGCTCTACAAAGCCTGTGGGACATGATGTTGTGATCTGCGAACCCGACATGAAAGTTCGAGATAGCAGCCAACTGAACTCTAACTGTGGAAGAAGAGGAGCCCGCGTGAAAAATCTCCGCTAAGAAATCCAAAACTGCTTGAACTGGAGCAGTGAAGGGATCAATATTCTTGGCTTTAGCCCAATAAGAGAAACGTTTCCATTTGCTTGTATAAATCCTCCTGGTAGAGGATTTTAAAGAAGCTACTAGGATGTCTCTAACAGGGTTAGAGATCATAGGAAGCCTGGCTAAGGAAGGAAGTGGAGCAACCATGCTGTGAGGTTGAGAGAGGGAATAGACCGGTGCAGCTGACCGGATTAGTGAATCAGAATATCTGGCACTGGGTCCAGATGCCACGGCTGCACCAAAAGGTGACGATGGAGGAACGGAAACCAAATTTGTCGAGGCCAATAAGGAGCAATGAGAATCAATTTGGCTCTCAAAACGGTTGCTTTCTGGATAACTTGAGGGATCAGAGGAAAAGGAGGAAAGGCATAAAGAAGTCCCTGGGGCCAATCCTGGGTCAGAGCGTCTCTGGGGGGATGGTCTGGCAGTGGGAAGAGAGAAAAGAAGTCTGGGCATTTGCTGTTTTGGGGAGTAGCAAAAAGATCGCAACATGGGCGACCCCATTCCAGAAAAATCTCTTCCACTATAGATTGCTTGAGAGACCACTCGTGAGGCATGAGAATAGCTCTGCTCAATCTGTCCGCTAAAATGTTGGTTTTCCCAGGGATGTGCGTTGCTACCAGAAACCGATGAGAGGAGATCGCCCATTGCCAAAGTCTGAGCGCTTCTCGACACAAGGGGTAGGACTTGGTTCCGCCCTGTTTGTTGATATACCAAACTACAGACATGTTGTGTGTGGACTGCAATTGTCCCTATGGGAAGAAAGTCGTTGAGGGCTTGCAACGTTAAAAGCACTGCTCTCATCTCTAGGACATTTATGTGCAGGTGGTATTCGAAAGGTTGCCATGTCCCATGAACCATCCTGCCCTGATAATGACCCCCCCACCCGATCAGGGAGGCATCTGTGGTGACAGTGGCTACCGGGGATGGGGGTACAAAGTGTCTGCCTTGGTGAATCTGGGGAGAAGTGATCCACCAAGCAAGATGATTCTTGCAAATCTCAGTCACCAGTATTTGGTGACGCATTGGAAGTTGTTGGTAAGACCACTGAGTGAACAACATCCATTGAAGAAGGCGCATGTAGAAGCGAGCCAGGGGAAGAAGAGTAATGGCCGCAGCCATGAGGCCTAATACCTTTAAAACCATTCTGGCCTGTACCTTCTTGTTGGCTAGAATGATCCTGACATGACTTTGAATGTCTGAAATTCTTTGATCTGTAAGGGTAGCTGACATCCGAACAGTGTTTAAGTTTGCGCCTATGAAAGTAATAGACTGGCAGGGCGATAAGGATGATTTTTCGGAGTTGATCGAGATGCCCAATTGAGAACAAAGATTTATCGTGTAATCCCTGGCTTGAACAAGCTGATGCCTGGTGGTGGCTGAAAGGAGCCAGTCGTAGAGATACGGAAACACCTGGAATCCTTGACGTCTCAGGTGAGCCGTGACCACTGCCATACATTTGGTGAACACTCTGGGGGCTGTAGTGAGACCAAAGGGCAGGGCTCTGAACTGGAAATGACTGGACCCCAGCCGAAAGCGGAGAAATCTCCTGGAGCGTCTGTGAATTTTTATGTGATAGTACGCATCCTGAAGATCTATTGAGCACATCCAGTTGTCCTTCTGTAAGAAGGGCAGAATTGACTGAAGAGTGACCATTCGAATCTTGTCTTCCTCACAGACTTGTTGAGTCTGCTGAGAACCAATCATGGTCTCCAGTCTCCCGCGTTTTTGCGGACCTAAAAGAACCTTGAGTAGATTACGAGCTCTGAATGATCTGTTGTAACTGGCTGAATGGCTCTTTTTGCAGTAGTTTTAAGACTTCTAACTCTGCAATTTCCCTTAGACCGGTGGTACATCTGGAAGGGAATTTGAGTGATAGAAAGGACTTTCCTCGAAAGGAATTTTGTAACCCTCGGATATGATCGACTGTACCCATCTGTCTTGAGTGAGGGAACGCCAGGCTTCTGGGTACAGCGATAGTCTTCCCCCGACTGCCTCCAAGGACGGACAGTCGGGCAACATCTCAGGGATGCTGAAAGGGTTTGTCAGAGAGAGGCTCTCTGCTTCCCTGGTTTTGTGGACCCCCTCTGCCTCTAGAGCGGCGTCTGTTGTTGTTACCCCCTCTGCCTCTAGGGGTAAACTGACCATGTGAATCCGGCGTGACTCCTTGGGATTTGCGGAACCACATTTTGCCACCCTTCTGCCCTTTGGGGTAAGGTCTAGAAGGGGTGGAAAAACGGACTCCTACGGCAGAAAGAGTTTTGCCGTCCTGCTCACACCTGGTCAACGTTTCCTTCACTTGAGGGCCAAACAAAGCTGACCCATCAAAGGGAGAGTTTGTGAAGGACGTCTTAAAGGGATCTGCAAAATTACAGAGCCGCATCCAGGCTTGGCGTCTAAGAGCCACCCCTGTACCTGCGGCCCTACTCGCTCCATCAGCAGCACATGATATCAGTCGCATGGAGGAGTTAGCAATAGAATTAAGGGTTCCTAGCTGCGAAGCAATTTTTTCTTGAGCCCCTGCAGCTGTAGGATCCTGTACTACTTCACCTAGCTCCTTAAGGATATCCCTCTGGAGTCTGGTGAAGTGACATAGGTAGTTCAGCGAACGCATAGCAAAGGTCGCTGAAGAGAACATCCGCTTACCATATCTATCCATAGTCCTAGAGTCCTTATTAGGAGGATGGACAGGTACGGAAGGATCTGCAAGTTCCTTCTTAGTGGCAGTCGCCACCACCATGGCATCAGCGGGGACACCTTTTGTGAGGAATTGCTTGTCCGCCGGGGCAGTAATAAATTTAGAAGGCCTCCTAGGGACTGGCTCTACAGAGTCAGGAGCAGCCCACGCCTTTCGAGCAATAACCTGCATAAGGGGGTCGAAAGGCGGAGACACCCAGAAGGTGGAGGGCCGAGATCCAAACGCCTCCAGGTATACTGACTCATCCTCAGAGGGATTATTGGTGGGCCAGTTTCCCCTCTGTCTAAGGAGTTCTAGGATGTCTGAGAAGGAGACATCCTCAGAGGGGGATCTTGGGGATCCCTCTGACTCATCTAAGTCAGTATCTGAAGTGATAGACTCGGGGGAGTCTACGTGTTTCCTCTTACAGGTCCTCTTCCGTGGAGGATCTCCCGACAAATCAGGAGAATCCTCGGAAGAGGGGGTTCTTCCCAGTGGGGAAACCTGAGGCGGAGGATCTCTGGGTCCAGGAGCAAGAGAAGTGGCAGAGATGTCAACAGGCACCATAGAGGGAGGAGCTAAGGGAACAGACTGCTGGCTGAGTCCAGTGGCCAGCACACTCTTCATCACCTCGAAGGCTCCCTTCCCAGGGAGGTCCGAGAGAACCCATTCCGAAGAGCCAGGAACTCCAGGACCCACCGAAAGGGAAGGCTCCGAGGCAGATGTCGGAGCCGAGCTCACCAAGGCCGAGGCTCCAACGGGAAGAGTGGGGTCGGACAAGGGTCCAATGCCACTCACCCCCTCGGAGGAGACCAGGGAAGCCCGACCATCGAATCCCTCTAAGGAAGGTCTCGAAGAGGAGATAAGAGTAGAGGCTGAAGGAGCAGAAGGGGGTATCTGTCCCTCAGCCGTAGCAGAAACTATTCCCGAAGACTCCAACTCCAAGCCCTGGGGTAGAGTCGAAGGAGGAACTGCAATGGGGTGTGGGCTAATAGTCGTCTGTTGAGACGGACAATGTAGCATTTGGGCCAGTGCCTGAGATTTTAATAATCTACTGACCACCCTCTCTAAATCATGGTCAGAAAGCCTGGATGACCTTGAAGATCGGCTCCGATGGCTCCGCTCCGAGAGGAGAGGAGAAGCCGGAGCCGAGAGTATCGGCTCCAAGGAAGGGGACCTAGACCTCTTCCTCAAAGGAACCATCGGAGCCGATGAAACCATAGAATCTGTCGGAGCCGACAACTTATCGGCACCGACAGTTAGCTTCGATGCATCGGCTCCAGCCGGAGCCAATACAGCCATAAAGGTAAGGGTGTCGGAGCTGATCGGAGCCGACACTGAAGCCTGAGCCACATGGTGGTCGGGACCGATCGGAGCCGACACCGAAGTGGTCGAACCAGAATCGGCACCGATAGCCATCGGTGCCGAAGGTTTGTGTAAACCAGAATCGGCTCCAGCTGGAGCCGATCTCGACTCTGAAAGAGTCGGAGCCGAGGCCACAGGCTTGGACACAGAAGCCTGGGCCTTGGAAGACTTAGAAGTCTTAGATGGAGCCGACTTAGCCGGAGAGCCCTCCGGCTTAAGAAGGCCCCTCAAAATCAATTTATTTCTTCTCTCCTGCAGGACTCTCTGGCTAAAAGAATGACATATAGCACAGGAGTCCTGCAGGTGAAGAGGCCCCAGGCAGTAAAGGCAAGAAGTGTGACCGTCTGTCAGAGACATCTTCTGACAGCACGAGTCACACTTCTTAAAGCCTGAGACCCTTTCCTTAGACATGGTGAAATAAAACACACACAACAACACCAGTCCAAGAAATTATATTAAATATCCCAATCTATCAATAACACACACACACACACACCCTAACAAGGGGGGGATGGGATGGGAGAAGGTCTGACTAAAAGTTTTAAGGAGACAGGGAAATTCTAGTCAGAATGGGACTAAAACTGGATTAAAACTATTAATTTTAAAGTTTTAGAAGAAAAAGGGGCAAAAACAGTAATGTAAAAATCACTTACCAGGAGCTGGTAAAAGGAGGACCTCATCAGCGAAGCGGCAAACGAGATCTGGGTACTTACCGCCTTGCATCATGGGATATGGGGCTGCCTCGAGCTGGTAAAAGTGCCTCTCGAGCTTAGCAAGTGCCGAGTCGGAGCCGAGGATCGGCTCCGAACCCATCAAGCAAGAATGAAGGCAAGATTGACAACTTAACATCATGTGATATAAACATAGTTAGATGGATACTGACAATCTTCTGTAACATTGCAAAGACCAAGGCTTTGCATATAGGTAGCTATGTATCATCCCAGCTGTGTGAGCTTGCTTTTTCCTCTGGCCTTTACTAACATCTGCCTAGTCGTTGTTACATTATCTCCTATACAGAAAACTACTCTATCCAAGAAAGTTATAGCAGTTGGCATTATCTCTTTAAATCTTTCCCTAGTGCATCCTTAGGAGGGTAGATGAAATGATAGTAATTTAAACTTTTACAATAACCTCTCTTATGCCTGTTTATCTCCCTTGGGGATCCTCTAATCTGTCCGTACACAAAAATACATGGGACCTGTAAATCAACAGCAGCACCTCATTTTTGACCTGTACAGGAGCAGGACACAGCTCGTTCTGTTCATCCAGCTCCAGTGAGATATTTCATCTCAGTATTTACAAGGTGGGTTTCTTGTAACAATGAGACAGCTGTTCTAGTACCAATTGCAGCTGGTGGGAGGAAGGAAAGAAGAAATGAAGTTGAAGCGGCTTCATCTCCTTGCCTCTCTTCATGGGGAAGGATAGAGGATGATGTGCCGATGTGGGCAGACTGTTCACTCTAGTCCAAGTGCAGACCAGGGTTCAGAACAGCAGCCAGACAAGATGTATGAAAAGGCTTGGATAGCATCTTTACTTAGGAAGTGGGGTGCAGAAGCTCTTAGACCACATCTAATAGTGCAGTGACTTCCAGGAAACGTTCCAACACAAAGGGGGAGGGATAAAAGGCCTCCACTCAGAGTTACAGCCCTATGTGTGTGCTCTCATGGTGGGTTTCTAGTCTGTCTATCCATGATGTCCTCATGTTACTCAATTCACCAGTGGCTAGCAGCATTACAACTGCGCTCCAAGATTCATGTTAAATCAATGAGTTGAACATAGAAGGAATACCACATCATCACAAAAAACAAACCAACACACAGCACCACCAGAACTAAAAATAAGCAAATAAATAAAATAGAAAATAACATATACATAAAACAATTTTTCATGTGAATGGTGCCTCAGACATCCTGAATTCCTTTCCTGTATTTATCTTCTTCTGAAATACTGACTATAGTTTTGGGCTCTGAGGTTTTCATTTGTAATCTCTATTGCAAAGTCATATTCCCTCACAGTAAAGAAAAAACATAGCAAATGAGTTTAAACTTTGTGTTCAGTTTTTCATTTTACTCTGAATTGCTCATCCTCATGATTAGAACAAACATACATTGGATATGTTTGACATATCAGGACTGATGGCATTAGATGCTGATGATCTTCAATTGTGCAAAAAAAGAAGTATACCTTATAAATTTTTGAAAAGACTGAGTGTCCATATGTGTGTGTGCATTTGCATTTGTATGTGTATGTGTATATATCCATACATACATCGATAGATATACATACACACAATATATATTACAGCTAAAGCCAGTAGAGCTACCCAAGCACTTAAGCTCAATCCATTTTGTTGGGGAGGTGAACTTTCAAAATTAACAGACCTACTCTATTAACTTGTAGTCTATAAAGTACCATAAATTTCTTCTTTTGAAAGATCTAAACTGTTTACATATTCATAAAAGTACACCTGACTCAAACCTACCTGCACAATGATGCCTTTGGAACTGTACTCTGCATGTAGTCCTCTTGAAAAGAAATCCACAAAGGCCTACAAAACAAGACGGCCATAATGTTAATACTACTGCTTATCATCCAAATTAACCACATTATTTTTAACACAGTAATACAAAGACTTACTTTCGTGAAATGCACTTGGTTTTGACATTTCATGTATGGCTTCTCCATGGGTCATAGCAATAAACAGTATAAATTTGGGTGATGCAGTGGCTCAACAGTGTCCAAGAAGCAAAGACATATAAAGTGCGTACATTGTTTAGAATTAGTACTATTACATCTCACATAAGGACAGAATATAGTGTGGTATAGTGGGATAAAGCTTGTCCATGATTCAGGAAACCCTTGTCTGATTATCAACGTGGCCACTGGAGAAGCCAGGTGGAAGGATTTATTAAAGCCAGATGGCATGAGATGCTAACTAGGAAGGAAAAAGGTTGGATCATTAGACTTGGTGGACTTTTTCTATTTTCTTTGTTTCATGCATCATTTTTGCATATGTATGTATATTTGTTGTAATATGGTATGGAAATTTTCATATTTTATGCATCATTTTTGCTTTTGTATTTATATTTGTTGTGATATGTCATTTATTATTGGTGGAGGGTATTTGTATTTAAAAACTTTTTCAGTGGTTCTGGAGTATTTAATGAATTATTCATGAACTACCGTCATTTACTGGCCATTTGGTGGTGCTCTAGTTATTTATAAGTGGGTGTTCCTAACTCACTTCTTTTTGACATTGAAAAAGGCTCTTTAGGGGCCGAAACCGGTCTGTCTATAATAAAAGTGTTTTTTTCCCCATTTGGTGCTGACCATTCTTTAGATTTAGTGTAGTGGGATAAAGCATGTCCATAATCCAGGCAATCCTTGTCTGATTATCAATGTGGCCACTGGAAGCCAGGTGGAAGGATGGGAGTAACCACCTGATGCAGATTTGCCAGTCCCTTGTGGAGACAGCCCAGCTTGCTGCTGATTAGGTAAATGTAATTGTAACCTTTTGCATATGCCTCCCCCATCCAACCTGTATTACACCACTCAGTCTGCTGCTTAAAGACTTTATTAATCCTTCCCTCACGGAGTTACCACAATACATGCCAAATATATCTAATAACATGTTAATTCCATATATACAAGCCTGTCCTTCTTCCTTCCCAGTCTATGCACTGCTCAAAGGATTTGACATTTGCAGTTTATTCATTCCGTCCTCTATTGTGGAATTACCACAGTACATCTCAAGCAATCAGCATACCTCTCAACCTCTTAGCACAAAAATTCTGGACAGAGCCAAAAATAAACACAGAGAGATTTTAAATATTGCTGTTAGGGTACTAAAATAACATATGCATTTTTCTAAAGGACATGGAGTATGAAACTCCAATTTTTGTCATTATTTAGTGACTTCAGTTTTCAGTGATTTGACAGAAAACCACAAATTTTATGATGAACAGAACAAGAATATGAGGTAAAAATCTGGACAATTCAGTGGTATGGTCACCAACCATACATGCACTGATTGCATAAACTCAGTGCTGTTTTCCCGCATCTTTTCTTTCTTCCTTTTTTTCATCTTTTTCATTCCACAGCACATCATGAAATGCAATGCTTAAAGGGATTAGTATCTACACTTTATCTATTCATTTTGTCTCCTCCTCTAGATATACTGCAGAGCTTTTAGGTCAGTGTACCATCGTTTGCTGTATATTTAAACTAGCTATAAATCTGGACAGTGTGGGTTCCTTTAAACTATAATCCAAATCAATAAATTTACTGCATCTTCACCTGAGTCAGCTGAGCTATCTATTCATCCCCTTATATTTAAACAAGTTAAACAAATTAGGCTAACTCAGCACATCCTCACTTCATATCTCTGTGTCCATATTAACCAGAACAAGGTACTTCCACCCAATCTGATCCATTCCAGTAATCTTCTGAGTGCAGGGGATTAGGTCTTAAACAGAAAATCCCAGTCCCCATCATGGATGCTGGCAAAATACCCAACGCTTAAAAAAGGTTATATTGAAGGTAAATGGATAGTACCTTTTTATTTATTTTTTGAAGACCAATCTTCCTCTGGCCATCAAGCTTTTCACCCAAGCCACTCTCTTAATCCGTTTGGTGTTCTTGTTGGAGTCCTGAGGCTACCTCAGTCCCTGGAGGTAAGAGGTGTGTACTATGTATGGTGCCATCATCCATGATGGGGACTGGAATTTTCTGTTTAAGACCTACCACCCCCCCCCCCCCCCCGCACATATTCTCAATCTCATCCAAAGGGTTGTAATGTAGTAGACCTTTGCAATGTACAACCGTATCTGAAAGTCACTAGATCAAATGGCTTTGGCCCCTTGTGGACAAGCATCTCTATGCATTCTGTAGCATACATCAGGGATTCTACCTCAGAGCTTTGTGCGTGCACTCCTTCCTTCCCCCAATGAAATGCTAGTAGGCTAAGGCCCTTCATTCTTCTTATCTCCCTGCCAGGTCCAACAGGAGCTGATGTCACTAACAGACGTTTTGTCACCTATGTCGCAGTCAGAGCTTTTTCCCTCTACATCAATGCAGCTGGCAGCTGTTATTGTAGATTTATCTGATCTTTACTACGATTTGTTTTTGCAAGGTTGCCTCAACATTGTCTATTTCTTGAATATCTGTCCCAGAGATAACTATTTCTGGTACTTCTAAATATGAAAAAGGTTACTGCAACAAAGGAAATACCTTTGGGTTTTCCAGGTAGATTTTGACCCTGGTTGCAAACAGAATCTGACCACTTGGAAACTTTAACACATGGCCTCAGCTTCCTATATTTTTTGATGCAGGACATTGTAACTGTCATGATCACATGACATGCTGTTCATTTAAATATGGCCCCTCTAGAATACCAGGTTGATAGATTCTCCTGAAAAGAAGAAATTTTAGGGTCATTCGGACAAAGGCTTCAGATTTCCATGCCCTATCAGGAAAGGCAGCTGATTCCACAGTAGCTGAGCAAGGCTGGCTAAAGGGAGCCTTCTCAAGCTTTTTTTTTTTAGCATCTTATTTATTTATAAAGATATTTCAAGTAACAAATAGTGAATCCACGAACATCAAAAAAAAAAAAAAAAAAACAGTACATAAAACAGAAGCAATGGAGAACTTCAGACTGTATGCAGTCTGCAGTCTAATACTAGCCTTTCAAGGAGTTTTAATTTCAGCCGTGCTTAGTAAGTGAGTCATCTGTTGCTATGTATCTAAGATGTAACAGTTTGGCCACAGGCACCATTTGGCAGCAACTTGTTTATTAGGCTTGCTAGGAGCTTTGTTTAACTCTAGTGACCTAACTTTATTCATTAAGTTTATGATATTTAATGAAAGTCAAAGGTTTGCTGGTGTGCGACAGCCAGATAACAGTTCACAATCCAACCAAAAGGTGTCAGGAAACACTAAAAATTCATAGAACACTAAAAATCCACATAAGGAAGTAACCACGCTAGATGAGCAATGTGGAGAGCAATCCTTTATTTTAACAGTAAGCGCTTTCGCCTTTCGGCTTCTTCAGACTATCAAACATTTACTCCATCAAACAATACTGTTTAAATACCTTCTTATTCAATACTATTGGTTAATTCAATGATGACAATTGAGTTTTTAAAGCGCTAAGCAACTTCCATTAAAAATACTTCATTCAAAGTACTGTGTCAACATACGTAAAACAAATCAAAACACTTTCAATATAAAACACATATCATAAATCTGTGACAATATATGTAGGTGAGAAAAAGAAACAAACATATATACATATAATATATACACTTTTAAAACTGTGTGTGATGTAATGTGATGGATGCTTTCTCTCACATAAATAGCTGATAAGACTTATAAATATAACTAACCAAGTGCATAAATATGCTAGGTTATTTAAAAATGCATTTATACTGTTATATTACCATTTCATATTATAATAAAATTAATCCTGATTAAAATGTACTTCCTTAAAAATACCATATCATTTCATGAATATAATAACATTGTAAACAATTCCTGTCAAGATTAAACAGTATATAGTGCAGTTAATCAGAGTCAATGAATCTATCTATCTACCTATTATTAAAATCAACTAAAAGTTACTTACAACTTATGTTAGTATACTATTCGCCCAAACTGATGGTCATGAAAACAATTAAGTGAGTATGGTGAAAAAGGGGGCATAAAGGGATAATCCAACATCAATCACGTCCCTTTATTTAACTATGTTTAGGTACGTGTAACTTCCTTTTTCGTAAGAATGGTTTCACCTGCACCTTATCATTCAGTCCGGGATATTGGTCAGCCCTGCATCTGATGATCCACTTCATTTCACTTTCTAGTGTATAATTAATTATGTCACCCCCTCTTATATTGGGTTCAGTTTGTTGGATGACAAAAAATCTAAAGGTGTGTGTATTACCTAGATCTAAGTGATGTCTGGCCAGGGCATTGAACGTCGACCCAACCCTTATGTGATAGACATGTTCTCTAATGCGTTCTTTCAAAGATCTATTGGTCTTGCCAATATAGAGCATAGAACATGCCTCACATCTAGCCATATAAATAACATTTGAACTATTACAATTAGTATTGGTATGAAATTGAAATAGATGATTGGTAATAGGGTGAACAAAAACTAAAGTTTCATCAATATAAATACATTGATTGCATTTCCCACATGATGTGGTATTCATATTTAGTGTGTTAAGCCTTGTTGTTGTCATATTGTGCCTAGGTTTACATAGTAATCTCCTAAGATTAGGCTGATTTTTGAAAACAATATTTGGAGATGGCCCCACAATCTTCCCTATTTCATTATCTAAAAGTAGGATATTCCAATGTTTTTCCATGATTTGTCTAACGTATGACGAATCTTTAGTAAAAAACAAAGTGGCTCTGATACTTTCTTGTGTGGGTACTATGTTGGTATTAAGTATGGTTGCAGGTTCAGAAAAATAGGGCTTGGCTGTAGTTTCTCTAAGGTCATTTACGGACAAAGTTGTTTGGGCAAATGTATCTTTGTCGTAGCCCCTGCTTGCAAATTTAGTACTTAGGTCATTTAACTCCTTCGTATAGCCCTCTTCAGTGGGGTTTAACCTTGATGCCCTGATGATTTGGCCCTTTAGCACATTATTGAAAACATGTTTGGGGTGCATACTATCCCTATGAAGTATGGTATTTCTATGACATAGTTTTCTGTGTGTAGAGGTATTGAGCAAACCACTACTGAGCCTAACAATATTCACATCTAAGAATGAAATCTGTTCATATGAGTAGGTGATTGTAAATTTGAGGAAGTTGGTAGAAGTATTTATACATTCAGCAAACCTCAACAATGTATCTACATCACCAGTCCAAACAAAAAAGAGGTCGTCCACAAACCTGCGGTATATACCTACATATTCTTGAAACAGTTTAAACTTAAACAAAAAAGTTTCTTCCCATTGGGCCATAACCAGGTTGGCGTAGCTATTGGCACATGAGGTGCCCATAGCTACGCCATCCTTTTGTAAAAAGATATCATTACCAAACATGAAGACGTTGTTGAATAAAACTGTTTCCAACAGTAAGGTGATAAGATCAATTTTCTCAGGTGTATAGTCAGAGTGATTCGAAAGATAGTTTTGTATATACTGTATACCTATATCATTAGGAATAACAGTGAAAAGACTTACCACATCTAAGGTGACTAATAAATAATGTGAGTTATCATTCAATGTTTTAGTATAACTGTATAAATCAAGTAAAAATTGTTTGCTGTCCCTCAAGATGGTGTTATTATCATTCACAAATGGTCTAAGATGGAACTCAGTGTATATGGAAAGGGGTTCAGTTACCCATCCTTGCCCGGATACAATTGGTCTCATAGGAGGTTCCATCACAGATTTGTGTATTTTTGGGAGCCCTTGTATAATGGGGATAAGTGGATTCGTACCTTTAAAATAATTGTACAGGTCCTTAGTAATAATATTGGATAGTAAAAGGTCATCCAACATGTCATACACCTTAAAAACTTTGTCTATGACTGTCTTCATATCTATATACAAGTAGAAAGATGTATCACTTAATAGTAGGTGCATTCTCCTGTCATAATCTAGGGTGTCCATAATTACAATGGGTCCTCCTTTATCTGCAGGTCTGATTACAATGTTCACATCATTCCTAAGGTTCATTAGGGCTTGTCTATGATTATAGCTCAAATTATGTTTATACTTGACATTACATGTATCTTCAAAGTGGTTATGTATATCATCCTCAATAACTCTAGAGAAAACATCCAATATCGGGTGTAATTGGGGTATATACACGCTGTTGGGACGAAAAGTACAGGTGTTATTCCTTATATCTGCATTGCCGAAATCAAGCTTCAATTGAACATTTCTTATGAACATTTTCGTGTCAATGATAGAATCGACAACATTACTTCTCTTAGTGGGAATAAAACTCAGTCCTTTATTCAGGACCTGTTCTTCAAATACAGTCAGAACCTTTGTAGATAGGTTTACTACTAACGGATCGTTCTTTCCCACATTCTCTTTAGTGTGGGTCCTTGATGTTCTCCTGACCCTTTTCTTTTTTGTCTGCCCCTGCTCATGGATCTTGTTCTCCCTGTGTACTGTTTGTGTGCTATGGGGAAAGGGGCTTGTATGGCCTCATTGGAATTGGAAACTAAGGACCTGTACAATTATTTTAAAGTTACGAATCCACTTATCCCCATTATACAAGGGCTCCCGAAAATACACAAATCTGTGATGGAACCTCCTATGAGACCAATTGTATCCGGGCAAGGATGGGTAACTGAACCCCTTTCCATATACACTGAGTTCCATCTTAGACCATTTGTGAATGATAATAACACCATCTTGAGGGACAGCAAACAATTTTTACTTGATTTATACAGTTATACTAAAACATTGAATGATAACTCACATTATTTATTAGTCACCTTAGATGTGGTAAGTCTTTTCACTGTTATTCCTAATGATATAGGTATACAGTATATACAAAACTATCTTTCGAATCACTCTGACTATACACCTGAGAAAATTGATCTTATCACCTTACTGTTGGAAACAGTTTTATTCAACAACGTCTTCATGTTTGGTAATGATATCTTTTTACAAAAGGATGGCGTAGCTATGGGCACCTCATGTGCCAATAGCTACGCCAACCTGGTTATGGCCCAATGGGAAGAAACTTTTTTGTTTAAGTTTAAACTGTTTCAAGAATATGTAGGTATATACCGCAGGTTTGTGGACGACCTCTTTTTTGTTTGGACTGGTGATGTAGATACATTGTTGAGGTTTGCTGAATGTATAAATACTTCTACCAACTTCCTCAAATTTACAATCACCTACTCATATGAACAGATTTCATTCTTAGATGTGAATATTGTTAGGCTCAGTAGTGGTTTGCTCAATACCTCTACACACAGAAAACTATGTCATAGAAATACCATACTTCATAGGGATAGTATGCACCCCAAACATGTTTTCAATAATGTGCTAAAGGGCCAAATCATCAGGGCATCAAGGTTAAACCCCACTGAAGAGGGCTATACGAAGGAGTTAAATGATCTAAGCACTAAATTTGCAAGCAGGGGCTACGACAGAGATACATTTGCCCAAACAACTTTGTCTGTAAATGACCTTAGAGAAACTACAGCCAAGCCCTATTTTTCTGAACCTGCAACCATATTTAATACCAACATAGTACCCACACAAGAAAGTATCAGAGCCACTTTGTTTTTTACTAAAGATTCGTCATATATTAGACAAATCATGGAAAAACATTGGAATATTCTACTTTTAGATAATGAAATAGGGAAGATTGTGGGGCCATCTCCGAATATTGTTTTTAAAAATCAGCCTAATCTTAGGAGATTACTATGTAGACCTAGGCACAATATGACAACAACAAAGTTTAACACACTAAATATGAATACCACATCATGTGGGAAATGCAATCAATGTATTTATATTGATGAAACTTTAGTTTTTGTTCACCCTATTACCAATCATCTATTTCAATTTCATACCAATACTAATTGTAATAGTTCGAATGTTATTTATATGGCTAGATGTGAGGCATGTTCTGCGTTCTATATTGGCAAGACCAATAGATCTTTGAAAGAACGCATTAGAGAACATGTCTATCACATAAGGGTTGGGTCGACGTTCAATGTCCTGGCCAGACATCACTTAGATCTAGGTAATACAAACACCTTTAGATTTTTTGTCATCCAACAAACTGAACCCAATATAAGAGGGGGTGACATAATTAATTATACACTAGAAAGTGAAATGAAGTGGATCATCAGATGCAGGGCTGACCAATATCCCGGACTGAATGATAAGGTGCAGGTGAAACCATTCTTACGAAAAAGGAAGTTACACGTACCTAAACATAGTTAAATAAAGGGACGTGATTGATGTTGGATTATCCCTTTATGCCCCCTTTTTCACCATACTCACTTAAAATTGTTTTCATGACCATCAGTTTGGGCGAATAGTATACTAACATAAGTTGTAAGTAACTTTTAGTTGATTTTAATAATAGGTAGATAGATAGATTCATTGACTCTGATTAACTGCACTATATACTGTTTAATCTTGACAGGAATTGTTTACAATGTTATTATATTCATGAAATGATATGGTATTTTTAAGGAAGTACATTTTAATCAGGATTAATTTTATTATAATATGAAATGGTAATATAACAGTATAAATGCATTTTTAAATAACCTAGCATATTTATGCACTTGGTTAGTTATATTTATAAGTCTTATCAGCTATTTATGTGAGAGAAAGCATCCATCACATTACATCACACACAGTTTTAAAAGTGTATATATTATATGTATATATGTTTGTTTCTTTTTCTCACCTACATATATTGTCACAGATTTATGATATGTGTTTTATATTGAAAGTGTTTTGATTTGTTTTACGTATGTTGACACAGTACTTTGAATGAAGTATTTTTAATGGAAGTTGCTTAGCGCTTTAAAAACTCAATTGTCATCATTGAATTAACCAATAGTATTGAATAAGAAGGTATTTAAACAGTATTGTTTGATGGAGTAAATGTTTGATAGTCTGAAGAAGCCGAAAGGCGAAAGCGCTTACTGTTAAAATAAAGGATTGCTCTCCACATTGCTCATCTAGCGTGGTTACTTCCTTATGTGGATTTTTAGTGTTCTATGAATATTTAGTGTTTCCTGACACCTTTTGGTTGGATTGTGAACTGTTATCTGGCTGTCGCACACCAGCAAACCTTTGACTTTCATTCAGTTTCGTTTATTTTACACGCTGGTGTTGTGCTCTATACGCTGGACGCTACCTTTGGTTTTACATATGTTTATGATATTTGATAACTCTGTGGGATGAGCTGACTTCCAACAGGTAGTACAGGCTTTTCTAGTCGCTAATGATAGAACATGTGTCAAATTCATGTGGGCCTTATTGGTAACAGGTTCGCCAGCATAATCAACTATCAACTAGGAGAAAAGTTTTAATAACTAATGGTGGGCTGACAGATATCCCGTTACACAAAATCTGTAAGGGCCTCTTAAATTCAACCAGTTTAGGGCACTCCCAAAAAATGTGAGACCAATTGCCTAGATCTTGATCTGAGCATGTCCAACAGCTGAGAACAGCCTTAGGGAACATTCTGTGAGGAACAGAAGGATTGTAGAAATACTTGAACATGCACTGCACCTGAAAATTCTAAATTTGCATGGTTTAGTGGCATACCCAGGAGCCAAAAGGAGTTGTTTTCATACTTCTTGAGAAATAGGCATTCTCAGTTCTAGTTTCTAACTGAGATGATTTTTATTAATATTCTCCTTAGGGTTAATTAGTAGTTTATACAAATAACACAAGGCAATACCAGAGCAAGTATCTATAATCCACTGAATTAGACTTGGACTATCAGCTTCTTTTATCTCTATATCAATTTTAACAAGCCCCTTTTGGCAGCTATTATGTGATATAATTCTCTGTGCTTAGATACTTCTCAAGTTTGCAAGAGGAGTCCTGGGAATAACTGGCAGCCCTTCACCTAATATAGAAGGTAAAGTTGCCAGTAAGATACACAGACAGTTTTATAAATAAACAGTTAAAAAAAAAGTAAGCTTTTAAATAATGACCTTACAGTGGCCTGTAATTAGAGCAAATCCTAAAGTAGAGGAAAATATGATTGTGCTGGCATGTTGGAGTTGAGGCAAGGATCTGCTTTTGTTGCTGGTGACCTGGAATTGATTAGCAACACAGGAAGCAAGAACACTGGCTAGGATAGGTAACACTGAGTGAGGAATGGTCGCTGACCTACCCCTGAAGGATGGAGTTTCACCTTGCACAGTGTCACTGTCTAGTGGAAGCAGGAAGTGATCAAGTATTATGCAGTGATGCTTTTAAGAAGACAAAAAGGTGTTCATGTCTGCATTCATGCAAGTGCACATGCATGCACACAGCATGTCACTGTAGCCCGGACTCTCAGACAAACATGAACTTACGAGTAGTGCTTAATGGGAAAAGCCATGGGAGCTCTTATCTTCCCATTTCCTCCCATTCCTGCTGCAGAAGTTTAACCTGTTTTGCCAGTAAACGGGGGAGGGGCCACTGGCAAACCCACTGTGTGTGGGGGCAAACAAGACCGGGAGATTTCAGTATTGAGTAGGTACAACAAATAACCCAGCGACGACAGAAAAAGGAAGAGGTAGTATGGCTTAGTGTGGAAGTCTATTTCTGCATGCTGTAGTCATGTCATAATGCAGTCAGCTCATGATCATGGACCTCTGTTACAAGAGCCATAAAAATAATAAAGTGATCAATGTGGGCAGCATTTCTAGATGTTAATAAGATGACCTGATGACGGCTAACATGTGCTCTTTAAATGTCAATTTATCATCAAAATTAATGCCCAGATCTTGCAGAGGTAACAAATCTCAGACAGTCCCCCCTCCCCTCCTCCCATAAAATACTATGGCACAAGAACAGAACTTTCAAAGGAAAATTGCATGCAAAAGCATCACTTCTTTCTTCATATAGTCAGCCTTAAGTAGTGTCCAGGTTATCCAGTCTGAGCTACAGTCTTGTCTGCTAGCATCCATGCAGTCTGTCAACATGGTATAGTCTTGTATAGGTGCCTAAAAATTGGTGTAGCTAGATATCATTAGCATAACACTGATATATAGCATCTGCTCCATTCATGAGCTCCAAAGATCCACACTGGTCAGCAGTTGGCTACAGAAGGAATAAAATCCAGACATGATGAGCGTGACCTGGTTCTCATGGTCCAACACTGCAAAAGGTCAAGGAGGGCAAAGGCAGAACAGTAAATGTTGACCTCTTGGTATTAAGTACTCCCTAACCAGTCAGATGACAACAGTCATCTACCTTGATCTAAAACTCAAGTGACAAGAATCAAATAGGTCATGTGATGTTAAATAGTGGTACAGCTGCGCATAAACCTTGCCAATAAATAGAAAGTTAGAGACTGGATGATAATTTTACATGTTGTCCAGATCCAAAACTGGTATATCATGAATGGGGATAATCAAAGCCTCTTTCACGGTGGAAAGAGAAACCCCATCTCTCAAAGAGAGCCATGCAGTCAGGTAAATAACTGGACCTAGAGACTCAACAGTCAAGTTGACCCCAAGTAAAGGTCTCAGTAGGTTTGCAGACACAAATAATACTAATTTTATAACCTAAGCATTGATTATATAAAAAAAACTCTTCAGAGGTAAACACTTATTAAAAATACACATAAATACACAAAATCATACACGGAGGCTCTAAACAAAAACCTGCAAAAGCATCACAGACCTCCAAAGCAGACACCCAAAAAACCTGCACCTCATGTCACAAACCAGACAACATATAAAACACAAAATCAGTGTGCTGCACAATCACAGCCCTTAAGGCGAAATAACATACCTAACACACTAGTAATAGGCGACTCTATAGTCAGGCACACTGACGTCCCACTCACTAGGCTGGACAAGGAAAAGGTTAGTGTTAGCTGCCTGTCGGGAGCCAGAATCCACCACATAACACAAGCCTTCAGGTCACTCCAGAACAAGTACAAATATAACTCTGTCATTGTTCATGTTGGTGTGAATGACCTGAGACGTACCTCCCTGGACTACATGAAAAGCGACATGGAAGAGCTCTCTGATCATGTAGCCCAGACGGGTATGACCCTGACCCTGAGTAGCATCCTGCCCTCACCAAGAATGATACTGCAGTATAAAGAAAAAATGATCAATTTCAACAATTGGCTAAACTTCTGGTGTCATTCAAAGGGGATCCAGTGTCTGTCAGCCTGGGACGACATGCTTGACAGGCCTCGTTGCATCACAAGAGACGGCTTGCATCTGTCACCCCTAGGCTTTCGAATACTGGCCAAGGCTCTTACTGCCTTTTTTAGGCAAGGCTCAAAAGTCAAATCCACCTCCGTAAACAGCACAAATAAAAAAATGAGGGTTATGCTACTCAACGCCAGGAGTTTAAATCTCAAAATGCACGTGCTGGAAGCACTCCTCAATATGGAGAACGTCAACATCTGTGCAGTAACTAAAACCTGGTTCAAGGCTCCACAGAGCACCCCAGCACTACTGGGCTACAACTCATACCACACATTTCGGCCACAGAACATGGACTGAAACACAAAAGGAGGGAGTGTATCCATATTCATCAAAGATACCTACACCTCCAGGTTAGTGGCGCAGCATGATACCTCCGAGATCATCCATGTGCAACTAATATCAGGCAAATCTGCAATGCAAATTGTGGCCTGCTACAGATCACCCTCCATGACCCAGGACCACCACTCTGCCTTTCTGGAGACACTGGAAAACATGAAGGTCCTACCGAACACCCAGATATTGGGCGATTTCAATTACTCTACCGTTAACTGGGAAAACTACTCAAGTACAAACTCCCAGGTCCAGCGCTTCCTGGAATTTATCAACTCAAATGTCTTGGATCAGCTGGTAAACTCCCCTACCAGAGGTGAAAACATATTGGACCTGGTCATCACCAACATGGGCGACAGGTGTTCCACACCGGAGGTCAACCCGTCACTGGTTAGATCAGACCATAAACTAATCACTCTGGATGTCTACACCACACCACCACCTCCAACCAAGGGAACCACAGTGAAAAACCTTTCTATAGCAAACTTCACCTTACTTAAGACAGAGGTGGTAAGTTTCACAGCCCCCATGCTAAAGGATAACAGTGTCCAAGATGCAGGAACCTTTACAAATGCACTCTATGAGTACGTACAAGGATGCATGGATCGTGCCATCCCTAGCAAAACCAAGACTCACTCCTCTAAGAGAAGGAAACCAGTCTGGTGGACCCCTGCCATAAACAGGCTATACAATAGAAAGAGGAAACTAGTTCAGAAAAAAAGCAAATCCCAAGAAGGAAAGACATCCCTGATCAGTATCAGTAAGAAACTAAGGTCCTTCATAAAATCCTCCAAGGCTAACTTCGAAAGAAAAATAGCCAAGGATTCGAAAGATAACCACAAAGCCTTCTTTAGCTATGTCAAGAATCTAAGTGGCAACCCGCAGATATGCTCTGAGCTAGTGCAAAATAGCACAAAATATACTGAACCCACTGATATTGCCAACATCCTGGCAGATAGATTCAGTGGAAACTTCACTCCCCTCTCACCCCCAAAAGGGCCCACAACAACACCGGAAAAGTGTAAAGTCCTGGAAATCACAGACGCACAGGTGAAAACAGCCCTTTCAAAAGCCAAAAGCACAGCATCAATGGGGCCAGATGGTGTCCCAGGCTGCATCTTGCATGAACTACAGAACGAACTAACCCCCCACCTAAACACATTGTTCAACCTCAGCCTCTCCGCAGGCTACGTGCCCATAGAATGGCGCACAGCAATGGTTATTCCACTCCACAAAGGAGGGGCCACAACTGACCCTGGTAACTATCGCCCCATAAGCCTGATTAGCCTGGTCTGCAAGGCTATGGAGCGCATCATCATGGAACTCATTAACAAAGACATTGGGAACCTCCAAACACTTGACCCGACCCAGTTCGGCTTTGTTAAGGGCAAATCATGCCAACTAAACCTGGTTGACTTCTTCGAGACAGTCACCAAGGCCATAGATGAGGGGAAGGTAGTTCACACAGCCTACCTTGACCTCACCAAGGCTTTTGACACCATTCCCTACTCGGGAATTATAGAAAAACTCAGCAGCCTGAACATAAACCCCTACGTCGTGACATGGATTGCCAACTGGCTTACAGACGGAACTCACATGGTAAGAATAGTGGGCTCCAGGTCCGACTCTAAACCAGTCACAAGTGGTGTCCCACAAGGCTCGGTCCTGGGACCCCCTACTGTTCGGCATATACTTCTCATAAGTACAGGCAAACACAGGAGGACTATGGCTAATCAAGTTTGCCGATGACTGCAAACTGGGAGCCATAATTGACTCTCTGGCTGACACGGATATTCTCCAAAAGGGCCTTACTGAGACGGACACCTGATGTCAAAGTCATGGTCTCAAGCTAAATGCCAAAAAATGCATAGTCATCCCATTTGGGAAAAACAAAACACCCATGAATTACCATATAGGTGGCAGCCCCCTTAATACAGAAGAGGTAATAAGAGATCTGGGGACCCAGGTAGATAGTACTCTCTCCTTTGACAATCATATTACCAAAGTAGTTAGGAAATCCTTTTATGTAGCCCATCTAATTACTAAAGGGTTCACATCTAGAAGTAAAGAGGTTATAGTGCCCCTCTACTCGTCCCTCATCAGACCCATCATAGAGTACAATGCCCCATTTGGGATGTACCTCACAAGACACTTCCAACAGCTGGAAAGGCCACAAAAATACCTCACCAAGAGGATTACTGGCCTCAAACATATGTCCTATGCAGCCCGACTGGAAAAACTCCATCTGTACTCAGTGGCATATCGCTTACTCAGAGGGGATCTCTGCCTGACTTACAAAGCCATGTCCAACTCAGAACTGATGGACATGCTCCACCTAAAGAAATCCAAGTCACTGCAGGCCACTTGCTCTAGTGAGCTAAACCTCACCACAACAATAAATAGAACATGCTGGAGGGAAAGATTCCTGTCACAGAGACTCCCCATGCTTTGGAACAAAATTCCTAATTACATTAGGCAGAACCCCTCACTAACACTCTTCAAGAGAAACCTTGATGAGTGGATGGGTAACAGAAAATACACCCCTGGGATCACTTCATTGGCTCTGCTTGACAGAGGCTCAGTTAATTAATCAATGGGGCGGCGAAAGCTGACACACTCTGGCTAGGCTTATAAATGCCCTCGGGCAGATAGCCTAGTACCTACCTATGAACCTATGTATGAAAGGACCGCTATAATGTGCCATATATACATTTTGTGGGAAGGCCTGCCCTATCATTCAACTTATCCACAAAAATTCATCCAGCATTCTCACATAAAGGAGAAAAAAAGAGGTCTTACAGACTGTAAGACAGGTTGGGTCGCTCAGCTTACTCATCATCTAAAAAAGATCACTGTGTTACTGTGACATTTAATGTGATGGAGACCTTTTTGGACAAGAACACTGCCTACCCTAGCAGTGCAAGGTTTCGGTGCCTTCCACACTTTTGGACCAGTAGCTACACAGACCAAGGGCTAAAGGAAGAGGCATCTCAATATAAATCAGTAACAAACATGCCTCTAGGGTGGTCAAACAGGATGACATGCTGGAGTTCCTCTGTGCAGATCACCACAGACAAAATCCTGTACCATATCCTAGTCAGCTATAGGTCACCATCCATGTCCCAAGAAACTCACAATGCATACTTGGTCCTGCTGGAGAGACTTACCATCCAACCAACACCCTACTCATGGGAGACTTTAATTGCACCTCTATAGAATGCAAATCCTATGCAGCCTCACATCTACAGGCACAGAGATTCCTGGACTTCATTAATACAAGCACCCTTGACTAAGTAGTGAATACACCTACTACAGACTCCAACATACTGGACCCTATGCTTGCAAATATGGGAGAATGCTAGAATACCCTCCTCCCCACAGTATCTCATCCTCATTGGTAAGGTCAAACCATAAAGCTGTCTCCTTCTAAAAAAAAAATCAACTCCATAATCCCATTAAAACCAGTAACATTTAGGAACTGTTCCAGAGCAAATTACCTTTTATTAAATGATGCATTCTTAAAATTCAATACCCCAGATAACTCAGCAGCCTATGCTGAATTGTTCAAAGAAATTCTGCACAACCATGTCAGTGGCTGATTAGAGACTGCTGTACCTACCAAAAATAAGCCCAGGACTAGCCCTAGAAACAAATCACTCTGGTGGCATCCCAAATTAAACAGGATATACAACAAAAGGAAAAAAAATGATGACAAAAAGCATGGAGGTTAATTCCCATAAAGATAGAAACTCTGTCAAAGTAAATAGGCAACTAAGAGGGCTGATTAGGTCAAGCAAAGCCAACTTTGTGGTTAAGATACGCTCCTAGGTGAAACATAACCATAAGGCCTTCTACAGGTATGTCAGAAACCTCAAGGGTAGCACACAACAATGTGCTGAACTGGTGGTTAATGTTACCACATTCATTGAGCCTGGAAAACTTGTTAGCGGATAAATTCAGTTTGAAATTTAACCCCCTCATTTCCCCCAACCATCTCCTCAAAAATACACTCAAACATAACCCCTCCAGCTATAACTAGGGAGCATGTACTGGCTGCATTCACTAAAGCCAAGAACACAGCTTCCTGAATAGTCTAAAATATGACTTATCAGGACCCATCCAGTCATTATTTAACTATAATCTTAAAACAGGCTTTGTGCCTTGTGAAAGGAGAAAAGAAAGGTCATCCCCTTTCATAAGGGAGGACCTTCAATAGATCCTGGAAACTACATGCCCATTAATCTGATAAGTCTTATTTGCAAAGCCATGGAAAGAATTATCATGGAAATTATCAATAAGGACATAAGAGAGTTCCAGACACTGGATCCATCCCAGTTTGCTTTTGTCAAAGGAAGGTCATGCTTACTGAATCTGGTGGACTTCTTTGAAAAGGTCACTAAGGTAATGGATGAGGCAAAAATGTTGTATATTCCCTACCTAAATCTAGCAAAAGCATTTGATACAATACCCCACTTGGGCATTGTCAACAGACTTATGGAACTAGGTACAAACCCTTTTAGAACATGCTGGATAGCTACCTGGATCACTGATCGGACCTAGGTGGTTAGAATCAATGAGGCCACCTCCACAAAGACATTGGTCACCAGTGGAGTCCCCCAGGGTTCTGTGCTGGGTCCACTCCTGTTTGGCATCTACTTCTCGGATGTCAAACCTGATGTCAAAGGCCTTTGGCTGGCCAAGTTTGTAGATGGTTGCAAAATGGGAGCAGTTATTTAATCCCCCCAAGATGAGAACACCCTTCAGAAAGGTCTAACACAGACAAACGCTTGGTGTCAAAGCCATGGCTTAAAGCTCAATACCAAGAAATGCATTATAGTACCTTTTTGGAAGTGTACCTTCCCGAGGTAAATACATCTTCGATAAAATCCCCTTAAAAGTCGATTCACTTCTCAGTGATCTGGGAACTCATGTTGATAGTAACCTAGCTTTCAACCAGCATGTATCCAAGGTAGTAAAAAAATCCTTTTATGTTGCTCAGCTTATAAGCAAGGGCATGGCATCTAGGTCCAGAGATGTCATCACACCACTGTACTCATCTGCCAACAGACCCATCACAGAATATAATGCCCCCTTCTGTATGTATTTGACCAGACACATTGAGCACCTGGAACATCCACAATGGTTCCTTACAAAAAGAATACAGGGAGTAAAACACAATGTCCTTTGCTGATTGCCCTGTGTCTTTTCTTGGTATCATACAGACTTTTGAGAGGTGATCTTTGCCCTACATACAGGGCACCCATGGACGCTGTTTTAATGAACATTTTGCACATCCACAAAACAAACAGCATCAGAACTACTAAATTAAAAGATCTAAATGTTGCTTATGATATAAACTGGACATGTTGGAGGGAAAGATATATTTTTCAGAGAATTCTCATCCCCTGGAATAGGCTCCCCAGCCATGCGAAGCTGGGTTCCTCCTTATCCCTTTTTAAGCATAAATTGGACCCCTGGTCTGGCTCCTATGTCTCTGATAGTCAGAGGCATTCAGTAAATCCTCCCCTGTGTAAATCAAATTTGTGGGTCACATCTGGGTTGTATGGCTAGGCTTATAATAGCCCTAGTGGTCGTTAGCATAGTATAC
The DNA here is from genome assembly GCF_019279795.1 of Protopterus annectens. NCBI lineage: Eukaryota > Metazoa > Chordata > Ceratodontiformes > Protopteridae > Protopterus > Protopterus annectens. Next base: position 483,911,434 of record NC_056739.1, read on the forward strand.
ATCTATGAACCTTTGAAGCTACTTATGAGAGATGTTTGGTGTGCCATATAGAGGACATTGAAACTAAGCTTGTCCTCTGAGACATGTCAGGAACCATAGCTAGGTCACCTGGCACCTTGTGCAGTTCCCCAGACTGGAGGCCTACTCAACTCATAAAGCTCTTTTATACTCTAAAACTGTAGCAAGCTGCTAAGTACAGTGTAACAAACAACTTGCTATTGCTGCTGTCACACATTAAGCACTTCGGGTCTTCAGCAATGATCACAGATGCAGTAACATTTCATTTATGAGGCTGCAATTTCTGGTACTGCACTCCCACACCACTGATACCTGTTGATCATGCCCCCTAACAATTTGCACCTGGGATGTCTGTTCTCTTTGTACCACCTAGTTATGGCTCTCTTCCACCATCTGTGCTCTAGCCATCATCCCAAACAGCAGATGCTGAAGAAATCAGAATCACACCATAGTTACCGAGGTGTCACTGGTTAAGGGGTGTGCATGCGTTGTGGCCTCTTGAGGATGAGCACAGGTCAGTGACTTATTGTAGGCAGCTACTAGAGCCTGTTATCAGCACTTATGTCCTCAAGGAACATGGGGGCCTTGTGTATTCCCTTTCTAAGACTAGCTCAATACTGGTTGGTTAACACAGGGGAGCCCAAGATTGAAGTGAACCATGTGATGGTCAGGCTACAGGACTGGTCACACCACCAAATCCATGGCTGCAAATCCAAACTAGAATTGAACATGAGAGGCAGTGATAACCATCTGAATGAAACAGGAACTGTTTAAAGTATGAAGTAGTTCCTTGTTGAGTTTACTGGTATTGTTATCAACACAGGCATTAAAATTATCTATGATTAACCTTCATCCGTAAAGATGCCCCAGGATGAGGAGAAAGTCAGGACTATTGCGGATTGACATAAGGTAACCAGGTGGATGGTAAACCATAAGTAATCAGCAATTTAATTCTGCCTCTAAGACACATTCAGTGGTGTTGAACCTACCAGCGTTCACCTGTGACACCAGGCATCGGTGAAACAGAAATGGCCACACTATTGCCAAATACTACTTTATCAAGCCTATGAATTAACTGGAGACCTCAAAAATGGATAGAGCAAGGTGAGTCCTGAACTATTAGCCAACTATCCATAATAAATGATGATGCTATGCTTGCTTTTTTTGTTTTTTTAATACTGTGCTTGTTTCAGATCAGCTTGGCATTAAATATTACATCCCTAGAGAAAGTATTGGAAGAGCAGGTCCTTTCTAAATGTTAGACAATATCATGCCAGAAGTACTTTATCCAGAAAGGGAAGACCCCTTGTCACAGCTGTTTGTCATCATCTGATATTGCCTGGTTACCCTAGTCCTAATGGTGACCTTCAGATGCAAAAATTAAAAGACCTGTGACACTTTGCAGTCCACAGTCTTACCATCTCAGAGACTTCACAGGAGCAGTTACCTTAGGGGCAACCAGAAAGTCCCTGGAATAAAATTGTTTTGTAATGGTTAACTAATTAATTGAGGACCAGGAAAAATAAAACAAGTATGGTATTCATCTGGCAAAGGTATTTAATCACATCAGTTATCTAACATTTAGAAAAAGTATATTAAACAGCGGCAAACAGATTCTTCTTTTTAAAAATAGGCATACATAAACAGTAGGGAAAAATTGCAATAACTAAGTAAAATCTTGTAGATGAAGAACAGTGAATGCAAGCCAATAACTTCTTGTTTATTGATAGTAACTCCACTACAAATAGCCATACTGAACTAAGAAACGTAAACGATTGGAATAAAAGTCCAAAGGTTGTGGTACACACTAGCACCCAGTAAATGCTAGCAGATTAATCTGCAATATAAAAATGTATACTTTGCAAGTCCAAGGGTCAAACAAGATGGGAGTGGTCTAAAAAAAAAACATGCCTTGGGAAATCTTCAGTCAGAACACTCATTGTATAAGTATGTTATTTATTATGTATTATAAAGTGTAGGAAATTACCATTTAAAATAATTTAGCATGATCTGTAAAATCATCCAGCCAGTAAGGTGAATAAACACAGGTGTAAATGAATGGGAAAACTGGTTTAAGTAACTGAATGGGTAAATCAGAAATTCACCCCTGGTCTGACTCCTATGTCTCTGATGGACAGAGGCAGTCAGTAAATCCTCCCCTATATAAATCAAATTTGTGGGTCACATCTGGGTTGTATGGCTAGGCTTATAAGGGCCCTAGTGATCATTAGCATAGTATACATCTATGAACATGTGAAGCTACTTATGGGAGATGTCTGGTGTGCCATATAGAGGACATCCAAACTAAGCTTGTCCTCTAAGACGTCTTCACCAGGAACCACAGCTAGGTCACCTGGCACCCTGTGCAGTTCCCAGACTGTAAGCCCACTCAACTCATAAAGCGCTTTTACACTCTAAAACTGTAGCAAGCTGCTAGCTGCAGTGTAACAAACAGCTTGCTACTGCTGCTGTCATACACTAAGCACTACAGGTCTTCAGTAATGATCACAGATGCAGTAGCAGCATTTCATTTATGAGGCTACAAGTTCTGGTACTGCACTCCCACACCACTGATACCTGCTGATCGTGCCCCCTAACAATTTGTACCTGGGAAGTCTGTTCTCTTTGCACCACCCTAGTCATGGCTCTCTTCCACCATCTGTGCTCTAGCCATCATCCCAAACAGCAGATGCTGAAGAAAGCAGAATCATACCATAATTACCGAGGTGTCACTGGTTAGGGGCATGCATGCATTGTGGCCTCTTGAGGATGAGCACAGGTCAGTGACTTATTGTAGGCAGGTACCAGAGCCTGTTGATTATCAGCACTTATGTCCTCAAAGAACATGGGGTCCTTGTGTATTCCCTTTCTAGGACTAGCTCAGTACTGGTTGGTTAATACAGGGGAGCCCAAGATTGAAGTGAACCATGTGATGGTCAGGCTACAGGATTGGTCCCACCACCAAATCCATGGCTGCAAATCCAAACTAGAATTGAACATGAGAGGCAGTGGTAACCATATGAATGAAGCAGGAACTCTTTAAAGTATGAAGTAGTTCCTTGGTGAGTTTACTGGTATTGTTATCAACACAGGCATTAAAATTATCTGTGATTAACCTTCATCGGTAAAGATGCCCCAGGATGAGGAGAAAGTCAGGACTGTTGCGGTTTAGCATAAGGTAACCAGGTGGATGGTAAACCATAAGTAATCAGCAATGTAATTCTGCTCTAAGACATATTCAGTGGTGTTGAACCTACCAGTGTTCACCTGTGACACCAGGCATCGGTGCAACAGAAATGGCCACACCATTGCCAAATACTACTTTATCAAGGATAAAAAGTAACTGGAGACCTCAAAAATGGATAGAGCAAGGTGAGTCCTGAACTATTAGCCAACTATCCATAATAAATGATGATGCTATGCTTGTTTTTTTTGTTTTTTGTTTTTTTAATACTGTGCTTGTTTCAGATCAGCTTGGCATTAAATATTACATCCCTAGAGAAAGTATTGGAGGAGCAGGTCCTTTCTAAATGTTAGACAATATCATGCCAGAAGTACTTTATCCAGAAAGGGAAGACCCCTTGTCACAGCCGTTTGTCACCATCTGATATTGCCTGGTTACCCTAGTCCTAATGGTGACCTTCAGATGCAAAAATTAAAAGACCTGTGAGACTTTGCAGTCCACAGTCTTACCATCTCAGAGACTTTACAGGAGCAGTTACCTTAGGGGCAACCAGAAAGTCCCTGGAATAAAATTGTTTTGTAATGGTTAACTAATTAATTGAGGACCAGGAAAAATAAAACAAGTATGGTATTCATCTGGCAAAGGTATTTAATCACATCAGTTATCTAACATTTAGAAAAAGTATATTAAACAGCGGCAAACCGATTCTTCTTTTTAAAAATAGGCATACATAAACAGTAGAGAAAAATTGCAACAACTAAGTAAAATCTTGTAGATGAAGAACAGTGAATACAAGCCAATAACTTCTTGTTTATTGATAGTAACTCCACTACAAATAGCCATACTGAACTAAGAAACGTAAACGATTGGAATAAAAGTCCAAAGGTTGTGGTACACACTAGCACCCAGTAAATGCTAGCAGATTAATCTGCAATATAAAAATGTATACTTTGCAAGTCCAAGGGTCAAACTAGATGGGAGCGGTCTAAAAAAAAAACAAGCCTTGGGAAATCTTCAGTCAGAACATTCATTGTATAAGTATGTTATTTATTATGTATTATAAAGTGTAGGAAATTACCATTTAAAATAATTTAGCATGATCTGTAAAATCATCCAGCCAGTAAGGTGAATAAACACAGGTGTAAATGAATGGGAAAACTGGTTTAAGTACATGGTAAGTCATCAAACTCCAGTTAAAAATAGGTCATTTTGTTCATTATGCAAATTATGTCGAGTAGCTCAACAGGTTAATCAACAGACCAGGAGTGTGGGAAGCTTTTTTTTTTTTTTTGGGGGGGGGGGGGGTTGTCATAATGATTAAGGGTTTATGAAACAACTGAAAGCCACAGGGCTTATTGGTTAAGGACCAGGCTCGTAATAGTCTGCAGACTGATAACCAAGTATTTACCTATGAACTTATGAACCTATGGGAAAAATAACTGCAACTCATAGCATAAGCAGGATTCCATTCACTTGCCTGTATGTCACAGAATCATGATTCAAAGAATGCAAAGTAAATTTCAATGTCTGTAAGATGAAATTTCAAATGCAGATCACATACCAGTGAAATCCAGTAAATCAGAAAGATGGCAAAGCTGAGGAGAAAGCATTTAGACATGCAATACTCAAGACCTCACACTTCAAGTACAGTTAATTCAAGAACATCAAACATATAACTGTCAGTCATAACTGAGGTTCAAGTTCAGATTTATTACAGCATCAGTATTGCAGATACATGCTTTATATAATAATAAAATGAGTCAACACACAGACAATTAAAACAATGAATAAGTGAAAAATTATAGCAATGGACCAGACAAAAATGAGTGTTGAGACAGTATGGAAGAAAATTATGAGCCTGTGGTGGTATTCAGGCATTGTAAGCCAACTCATGCAGGTAAGAGTTGAGAGAATGTTGGGGTCACTCCCCACTGGGGACTCTGTCATTCAGCCTAATAGAACATTCCAAAGATATGGCTTCCAAAAAGTGAAGGAATATATTGCAGAGGAAACCAGATGTGCTTTTTAGAACTGTGGACAACCCCATGGTGGCTTTGCAAATGGGACAAGATGGCCGATTCCAGGTCTGCAACTTGAAGATGTTCGGTGGGGGAGCATACCTCTCAACCTCTTAGAATAAGAATAGACATAAGACAAAGACATAAATAATGAGGGACAAAGGTCGGGCAATAGGAACTGTTTTTAAATATTGCTCTTACAAACTTAGAAAGTTGATAGAGTAACAGGTTTTGCATTAACGTGAATTTTCTGATGGATATGAAGTCTGAAACACAAATGTCTGTCATTATTTTCTGACTTCAATCATCAATGATTTGTCAGTGATTTGCCAGAAAACCACAATTTTTGGAGAAATAGACCAAAAGTATGAGTAAAAAGTCTGAACATTCTGCGAAAACCCGGACAGTTGAGAGTGACACATGACTAAAAGGACCATGGCCAGAACTTTAAAAATACTATGAGATCTGATTGACAGTCCGCAAAGACTACATAGAAACAGCATAATAAACTGACTTCAGAATACTGATGCACATTGCTGGACAATGGACTAACTGCAGGCAAGTCAGATAACTCCCGGTACAGGTTGTTATAGTAGTAAAGATATTAAGAAATTATGGCATACACAAAGAGGGAGATCTGCAGGTGGAATAAAGTATTTGATAAGGGCAATATTCCCAAAATGTAAACAGGAAGATTTTCTCACAAGCATAATCTGGACTTTAAAACTCAGTTTGTCATCTAACCCACCACCCTAAAATGAATTTGTACTTTTGGCATGAATTCCAGTTTGTTGCCACTCTAAATAATGTTAGGAGACAAAACTAGAGAAAGAAAATTTCATATTACATTGTTAATAGCAGTGGCATCTATCTTGGAGGTATTCAGTTTTATCCATTTACTATTTATTCAGTTATGAATGCATTGAAGATTGGTTCCTAATTTGACTAGCAAAAGCTAGAACAGCAACGTTTCTGTGGTAATGTGAGAGAGAGAGAGATAGCTAGCTAGCTAGCTAGAGATGTATGCTATCAACTTAGAAGTAATGTTGTAAATCTCTCCCATGAATAATGTCCCTCAAAGGAAGCATGCATGCAGAAGGCAAGTGATCCAGATTGGAAATCAATGGGCCTTCATAGGTGAGAGTAGATTGAAGATGAATTAACTCCTGAAAACACTTTCTGCATTTATTCAGACAGGTGGGAAGTAAACCAATTAAGCACTTTCCCTGTGATGTCGCAACAATGATGGAGTCTATCCAAAAGAATCCCATGGTTCACTATGTCAGATTCTCAAGAAAGAACTAAAAGGACGTAAACTGGATCACAACTTCAATCCCTCATCATGAATAGATCATAAAAGACACCACTCACAAAACACCAACAAATAAACTCAAACTTAATTAAAAAAACAAACAAACAAAAAAAAAAACAAATGGACCACTCAACAAACACTTAAATTTTATTACAGCATCTGGTACCTCGGCTATTTGTCTTCTCAGGATATGACATCATGACATTTCTTGCTTGTCTTTATACAGGAAAAACCCAGTTAATCATAATTAAACAAATAATAAAAACATTTACTACTTAAGTATTTAATAGATTAACTAGTTACTTGATATAAATGCATATTTTTAATACAACATTTCAAATAACTTACCTTCAAATACATAAATTATCTTCCTGATTTAAACACCTAGGGCATACATTCATATAATTCAAAATCATTTTCATTTCTAATTCCCTTACTTTATTTAAACCCCCCCGGGGAGAAAAGTTTGTGTCAGTACATTGAAGAAGAACCCAGATTCTAGCCCAGATGTATCTTTACAAAATGCTCTGCCACCAGGCACTTCTCATATTTTTATTCCTAATATCACCCAAGTGTTCCAAAATTTGGACTTTTACTGTCCGTTTTATCTGATGCACATACCAAGTGGGATGCTGACACCCACATGCAATAATTTATACCACCCCAATGGACTCACAATTAAACTTACTACCGTATTTCTCCGTAAATAAGACCTAACCAGAGAATAAGGCCTAGCATGGTTTTCTAGGGTGGTCATGATATAAGCCCTACCCCAAAAATAAGCCCCAGTTAAGATCGTCAACAACACACAATGGACGTGTTGAATTATAAAATAATAATATTACTGACACCTGTTGACTGAGATTATCATACGCTGCTCACCAATTTTGGACCATTTGGACACCCAACTTCTTCTCTTTGCAAACAGTCATAAAATTCTTTCCCTGGAAGTCCTCCACGATTCTTACTTTAACCCTAATCCTCACTCACACTTGATGTTTGAGATCCTTGGCCCATAAACACTGGCAAGTGAATTTTGATTGGTCAACGTACAGACATTGCACGTAAAACGTGCTTACTTGATAACAAATGGGTGTGGTTGTGTCTTCTTAACTGTCGCCGTTTTTGTTGCCACTCCTGTCTCATAAGTCTTCAATTAACCCCCCCAGACAAGATGAGTGCAAAAATAAAGAGCTATTCCATCGAGTACAAGAAAGGAAGCATGGAAGACTCCCAGGAAAGAATCTGATGGCTTTCTGCAAAGAGAAGAAGTTGGATCTCCGAACGGTCCGAAAATGGTGAGCAGAGTATGATAACCTCAGTCAACAGGTCGAAGATTGATATGCTAAGAAGTGCAAGTGTGGATCAGGTCAGCAACCATTATTTCCTGAGCTGGATGACATCACCTGTGAATGGATTGATATCAGGAGAGCAGAGGCTTTGGTTGTGCACAGGGCTGATATTCAAGTATTTGCCCTGGAAATGGCACCACAGCTAGAAATATCCCCAGAAGAATTCAAAGCATCACAACATTGTCTGGATGGCTTCCTTCAGTGATATGAAGTGTCTCTAAGAAGATCGACAACACTGCTCAAGCTGGAAGATACTGAAGTTATTAGACGTGCACTTGCATTCAAGTCCTTTGTTGATAGGATCGACTTTTCTAAATACCAACTCTCCATCATGATTGCTATGGATGAAACTGCAGTGTTTATGGGCCAAGTATCTCAAACAACAATTGATCAGAGGGGTGCCTCGTCAATCTACATTCCCTCCACTGGTTACAAAAGTGCACGTTACCTGTATTTTGGCAGCTTGTCTAGATGGAAAGAAAACCCTACCTTTAGTCATTAGTAAGGGCAAGAAAGATAAGATTGAAAGTGTTTCAGGCATTTACATTCCTGAAACCGAAAAATCCTGGTGCACACAAGCAGTTATAAGGAAGTGGGTCGATGTAATGCTGCCACTTGTTTTGTGAGGTGGCAAAAGAGGTCTGCTAGTCTGGGATTCAGCCAGCACTCACTGTGCTAAACACATGAAGAACTTCCTTACACAGAGAAGAATAGATCAAATAATGATTCCCGCAGAAATGACTGCCTATCTCCAGACTCTTGATATTGCCATAAACAAGCCATTCAAGGACCATTTGAGCATGGAACTCAATGACTACACTGAAAATAGAATGGAGAATAATCAGCGTGAAAACTTTGTGAAACCTAGCCTACAAGAGGTCGTGACTTGGGTGAAGAATTCATGGGATAAAATCACTGACAGCTGTGTTGCCAATCCACTACGAGCAGGCTACATGGACAAGCAGTGCTCATTTAAGGAGAGGTCTGTTGCTAGGCATGACAGATTGGGACCAATGGTTGTACAGAAAATGGAGTTGCAAGAAATTCAGGCCAGAATTCGGGGGTTGGAGACTTATGACAATGTTCCAGAAGAAGATGACATGACTGTATTTGAATAACTTTTCCGTTATCGGGGCAACAGAATGGATTGCTTCTGCTTTCAGCTGCCAGCAAGTTCTTGTTAGTTTTTTGACTTTATTGTATTAAGGTAACATTTCATTATCAAGGGGTAATTACAAAGTAAGGCTACTAGTTACCAGATTTCATTTTTATGACTTTCCATCATTCTTCTCTTACGGTTTGGGTAAGGAATAAAGAAAGCATCACCACGCAAAAAGTGGCAGTTATTCACCTGTTTTATTCCCCTCCTCCAATACACATGTATTGAGATTTTTCTGCACTTTCTGTTAAGCATGAAATATTGCACTGTGAAAGCCAAGGTGTAGATATTCTGAAGTTGAAATGTTTGTTGCACTGTTTATGTAGAATTCTCACACAACTGTTAACTCATTACCTAGAACTGTTGCCCAGTAATGGAAAAGTACCAAATAAATGTCAGTTTGTGTACATGAATAAATGTCGATTTGTGTGCATGAATAAATGTAGATTGTTGTATGGGGGGGGTAAGTAAGGCATCCCTTGATAATAATCTCTAATGCGTATTTTGGCGGGGGAAAAAGTATAAGACCCTATCTTATTTCTGGGGAAGTACAGTATTAGAAATAAACTTTTTTCTCATTTATTTTGGTCCCACTGAGATTTTTTAAACTTCGGGGCATACTTTACAATGCCACATGCAAATGTACCCCTTTGACCAAACTTTTGAAATTGTCTACTATTCCCAAAGCTTGAAATTTCTTTTAGGTTACTATGTCTTCTATACGAATAGATCACAAATCTAGGAAAATATCTACTTACATCTTTATCATTACAAGTGATGTACCAATGATCCCTAATGAAAATGTTGTAAATTTAGATACAAACAATAATTTGTCTTTGCTCCCGTTCATGTCATCATTAATTTCCCTAAAGCTCTGTCTACTGAAATCTAACCTTTCTTTCCCTTTTGCTTCTAAAAGCTTCTTTTTAGCTTTACTAATTTGTTCTCTTGAGTACCCATGATTACTAAGTCTATTTTCAATCCTGAGCAACTCCTTTTCCCTGAAAGTTTTATCTGATGTGTTTCTAAAAATTCTCTTCAATTCTCCATATGGAAAGAATCAGTCAAATGGAGTGGATACATGCTGGTTGCATACAAATAATTATTCACCACTGCTCCTTTCCTGTATGGCTTAAACATTGTGTCATTATTCCCTTCCACATACAGTGTAACATCTAAAGAGTTAATCAACTTTTTGTTTAACTCACATGTAAATTTAAGTCCTTGGGGAATTCTCATTCAAACCCTTATAAAACTTAAAAACAATCACTCTCACTACCCTCACAAACAAAAATAAAATCACCTATTTATCTCTTAAATAAAAGTACATGCTCAGAAAAAAATTGAGCACGATATGCAAACTTCTTTTTAAAATCACATATACACAGTATTGCGTATGAGGGGGCAAAGATGTTCCCATGGCTATCCTCTTAACTTGTAAATAAATATCCCCTTCAAACGAAAAATAATTGTGAGTCAGATAAAATTCTAACAGTAACACTAAAAAAAAGATGTGGGAGATCTTGCATCCATAACATTTTCAAGTGCTTCTAAGCCCCATCTGTTTTGTATATTTGTATATAATGAATTCACATCCACAGTATACCAATAATAGTTTATCTGCCATGTTAACTCTTTTAATCCATCCAATAAATCTTGAGTTTTTTAATGTGGGAAGGAACTTGACATAAACTTTTTCAAATGAAAATTCAGAAATATGCCTACATTCTGCAAGTATGACCCTGTGCCTGAAATAATAGGTCTACTAGGGGGATCCCTTAAATTTTTTTGAATCTTGTGAATCACATAAAAACTGAGTCCATTGGTTTTTTAACTTGTTTTCTCACATCATTCATTTGAAGGAAACCCAGCCTTTCCCTTTCTCTAAAATTTCCAGTAAAACCCCATTAAAGGCTGTAAGTGGAGTATTTGTTAATTTATCAGATTTCACTTGATTTTCCAACAAGTCAGTAACCATGTTCAAATATTTATTTTTATTCAAAATTACCCAATTACCCCCTTTATCCACTTGTTTAAACACATACTTATGCTTCACGTCTCTATGGGTTTTGCAAGGCCAAGCACTTATCTTTATCAAATTGATAACCTTTTTTGACTTTAAATACTTTCCAAGCTCATGTTCTACTTTTTTGCTTATGTCAGAAGAATTTTTCGGTGGCACAAAAGTCTGACATTAGAAAGGGAAGGAACAAACAATTTCCCATAACCCTTGTACAGCCCATCAGAAACAACATCATATTCATTCAACATTTCTTTCACAAAAAAGACAGTGTTCAGAGCCATGTCAGTCCTATGTCTATTCCAGAAAAGAGACTGGAACAAATTATGGAGCTTGGTGATCTTAAAATAGAAGTCCAGCTGCACAAATAGCACATACTTTAAAAGCTCATTTAAAAACCAAACGTTAAGCTACAAGTCTAGACATCTAGATAATGAGAATGTAAGGCCACCTCCATATGGATGGCAGGTATCACTGCCTCCTTTAAGCCAGAAGGAGAAACCCCTTCCTTAAATGCAGACAAACTGATAGGAGACAGTCTAGTAGAAGACTGGTCTTGGTACTACTGGGAGGATACCTCCATAAGGATGGGAGGTATCACTGCCTCCTTTAAGCCAGAAGGAAAAACCCCTTCCTTAAATGCAGACAAACTGGTAGGAAACAGTCTAGTAGAAGACTGGTCTTGGTACTACTGGGAGGATACCTCCATAAGGATGGCAGGTATCACTGCCTCCTTTAAGCCAGAAGGAGAAACCCCTTCCTTAAATGCAGACAAACTGGTAGGAGACAGTCTAGTAGAAGACTGGTCTTGGTACTACTGGGAGGATACCTCCATAAGGATGGCAGGTATTACTGCCTCATTTAAGCCAGAAGGAGAAACCCCTTCCTTAAATGCAGACCAACTGGTAGGAGACAGTCTAGTAGAAGACTGGTCTTGGCACTTCTGGGAGGATACCTCCATAAGGATGGCAGGTATCATTGCCTCCTTTAAGCCAGAAGGAGAAACCGCTTCCTTAAATGCAGACAAACTGGTAGGAGACAGTCTAGTAGAAGACTGGTCTTGGGACTACTGGGAGGATATCACCAGTCTGGTAAGGCAAGGTTCCAGATCACAGGTAATATGGCATGTGATGTAAACAAGAGAATCGCTATCATAATCAGGACTGATATGATTCTTGACAACCTAGTGCCACCATGTGTATATTGTGTAAACCACTTGATATAACTGAGGTAAACTTTGTGGCAAAATGTTGAGCTGTAAGCTCATATTCATTGCTTGTCGGAAGCTTCCTGGTAACGCGACAAACCAGATTGCACAGCCACCCCACCACTCTGAAACCCTGAATAGAGCAGTGGGTTTAATTGGCATAGCAGCAAGCAGAGAGTAGCTTCTTCCAGGAGCATAGTACTTATTTTAAAAGAAGTCCAATGTCTGGGGGAATCACTCTCCACCTCATTTAAAAGCCTTAACACAGCACAACAAATGTCTTACCCAGTTCAAACTCAGTGGAAGTACTTCCTTTCAGGCCACTTTACCTACCTCTTGCAGACCTTCCATTGTTCATCTAACTACATTTATCTTTAGTGTACACATAGTTACTGTCTGAAACATTCATTCTCCCACAAATCACTTACAGTTTTCTTCTCCTTTCTTTCTCTTTTTCTTTTTCTTTTCTTTTATTCTCATGAGTCTTGATTCATAAATGGACATGGTGACAATTTTCATACCACAAAATTATTTATAACTAAATTACTTGTACTATAAATACTGTATATAACATCCATGTTGCTATGCAGTCTTGATTCAAATGTTATGCTAAGTTTGCAGCTTTTTCATAAGTTTTTCATGTATATACTCATCATGTATTTTTGTTGAATTGACTAATCAAAGTTTAATATCTTATGCTTTTCCCCATTCTTCTACACCTTAACATCGACAACACAGTGTGGATGTGCTTTTGTGCATGTCCTAAGGATTAAACTTAGAGCAAGCAAAGGAAAACACATTTTCTCTATGAGGGCTAGTCCCCCAGCATCCCCGTATACCTGCTAGTTATTTATTCTAACTCTGGGATTGCAAAATCCTTGAGGAAAAGGCATATTGCCCAATGCCAGAGACTGTCAATCTCTTAACACCTTTCAATCATCTGTTCTGTTGACCAAAGTGTGTTAACAAAACAAAGGTGACATTAAGAACTATCATTTAAGTAATACCATACATATATGAATTATAATGCAGCAGGTAAACTTTTCAGCTTACAGCAATAGTATCTCTAGTTCAACTCTTGGCTGGGGTGGCTCCTGTGCAGAGTCTACAAGTCCTCCATGTATTTGTGTGGATTTTCTCTGGGTGCTCTGGTTTCTTCCCGCATTCCAAAGATAAGTAGTAGATGGACTGGACACTCTAAACTAAACTGGCCATACGGGTGTGAGTGTGTGCGTGTATGTATATACGTGTGTGTGTGTGTGTGTGTGTGTGTGTGTGTGTGTGTGTGTGTGTGTGTGTGTGTTATGGAAGAACAACCATGGCAGGGCTAGCCACCCAGCTGTGTAAACATTAGCTCTAGATGACAATCACTCTTAATATGACACCATGACCCTATGTGCAAAAACAGGAGTTATGTATGGATATACACACACACACGCGCGCGTACACACACACACACATATATATATATATATATATATATATATATATATATATATATATATATATAGTTCCCCTTTAGAATCTCGAATTGCTGAAAGCTCGAAATTCATAAGCTCGAGCCCAGAATCTTGAGTTTTCAGCAACTCGAAATTCTAAAGCAGACGTAAAAGACATGCAAACATGTCTTTACAATGTTTTTGCAGGGGGGCCTGCACCCCCCACACCCCACTACTTAAATATACCAACTCTGAGATCGCACTACAACGGGGATGAGGGAAATCTTCCATTCCGCACGGTATACAGAAGCGCACAACTGGAGAATTTCTGTTCCTCTGCTATAGTGTGGTCACGGAGCTGGTATATTTCAGCAGGGAGAGTACAGGGGGACTCGGCCCCCTGCATATGTCAGTAAACTTCCTTTTTTTGTTGTTGTCGTCTCCCCTTCACAAGTTCAAGTTACTGAAACTCAAGAGTCTGAGCTCAAGCTTAGGAATTTTGAGCTTTCAGTAACTCGAGCTTATGAAGGGGAACTATATATATATATATATATATATATATATATATTATACACACACACACACACACACACACACACACACACACACACACACAAAAAAAAAACATATCATATAATGATTGATAGAGATATTAGGAAGCACTTTTGCAGCAAAAAGGCTTAGGCTAAAAAGAACTTGTTTCTAGAATGAACTACAAATTCATGGAAACATTTAAAACAGCCTGAGAGGAGAAACGATGGGCTTGGAGGAAGGAAATGATTGGAGCAACAATAAGATGCTGTTTTGCATAAAACAGGTAGATGAGACATAAAAGGCTGTTTTTTTGCTATCTACTTTATATTGCATAAATATGCCACAGTCAGCAGTTCTGTGGTTTGATGATAGTTGGTGTCCAATGTTATTTTGATTACAGCTGCTCCATAAGAAAGGACAGATGCAATAGACCTTGCTCTACCTTGGGTAACATCATAAGGTATGTATTCCTTACCTTAATGTTTCTTGGGCTTCCTGTGTATGTTAGTGTTGCCACCTGTCAGGAAATTTTCCTGACAGTCAGTTAAGCAGGGTCTTTGTCAGAAAATCTGGAAATCAGGTTGTCAGGAAATCCAGTTATGATGAGTACTTGAAAGGTATTTTGAATTATTCTGAGCTGAATTTCTTCACTACATAGCTCTCAGTGTATTACAAACAAATCTCATCAGAATCAGGGACAAATCCAGAAGTAATATTAGTATTATTAACTTGAGACATTGACAGAATAAAAAGATATAAATTAATATATAATTTCTGAAATAAAAGATGTTTGTAACTCTAATTATTGGCATTATTTATTAAGTGTAATTCACCACCCTTTCTCCAAAAGTAACCAGATTTAGGAGGGATTAAAATGGAGAGTGCTAAAATTTCAGTCAAAATCATAAATATTACAATAAAACTACAATCCACTCTGCTACAGGCCCCATGAGGAGCTCAGTGTCTCTCCAACCTAACACCACTCAGTATTCAACTGCGGTACCACCTTTATCATTCTTATAAGAAAAGCGCAGTCCGGGTCTGAACTGTATGCAAACAGCTAAAGTTAACTTTGAACCTAACACCACTCAAGTATTCACCTGCAGTACCACATTTATTATTCTTATTAGAAAAGCGCAGTCTGGGCCTGAACTGTCTGCAAACAGCTAAAGTTAACTTTGAACCTAACACTACTCAAGTATTCACCTGCAGTACCACATTTATTATTCTTATTAGAAAAGCGCAGTCTGGGCCTGAACTGTCTGCAAACAGCTAAAGTTAACTTTGAACCTAACACCACTCTTAAGTATTCAACTGCAGTACCACCTTTATCATTCTTATAAGAAAAGCGTAGTCCGGGTCTGAACTGTCTGTAAACAGCTAAAGTTAACTTTGAGTATGTGTCTACCTGTTTGAGCCAATATTCATTTTTCCCCTGGAGAGCACTCTGCTTTGGCTTGTAAGCAGCCCCCCCCCCCCACTCATCTTCCACTTTCTCTCTTATTCCCTTTTGTTAGCAAATAGTATCCATAACTGATCAATACTGTGTGTTTGTTAATTTAAACTGAGACCACAGTAGCCTACTGATACAAGGTTATTCTGTTTATCCACCTAAGAAATGGTTAAGAAATGACTTACAGTTTCAGAGCAGTCCTTGGTCAATTCTGACTGTTTCTTAAACACAAACTTGTCTTTGCTTTGGCTCATTAACAGCAGTACAAAAGAACTGCCTGCTCACACCCTTGTTCTCCCCCTCCCCCTTCCCTGTTTATTACCTTAAGCCAATCCCAAAGTTAATAAATATTACCTGTGGCAGGCACCATTTTTAAAACTACAACCACCCTTTGTCACTATCATATGTTCATTTACCAGTTTACTCTGTTACCTGATTGTTTCCAGCCCCTCATAAGAGCTACTAACAGGGTCTCTACCCGCTCCGCTCCCCACCCTAGCCCTATTCTCTCCCGCCCCCAGTGGTCCTACCTTTATTACACTCACAACCCCATCCCATCTTTCCAATAGCCAACCACAGTACTAACCCAAAACTATCTCCTCCCTCTTCCCACTACTATCACACCTCCTCAACTAACATGTACAAGCATACCTTACCTGTGCTCACTGCATGCACTCTCCTTGCATATCTTACATCCTACCAAAGCTCCATCATTCCCCCACTCAACCACTACCACTGTACTACTACTCACACCACCACTCATGTCTCACCCTCACTCAGCTCCCCTCCCACCAACTCAAGAACTATCCCTATGCACCCCTCACATATTCTACCAACTATATCACTCAAACATAAAGCATCCCTACAACTTAACATAGTAACCCTCCCACCATACCTATTACCCACAGAGCACAATCATAAAGTTTCCCTAATAATCAAACACATTCAAAAACTGAAAAAACTAATAACCTCATGCATATCAAAACTAGCCCTAAGTGGAGATATCCACCCCAACCCTGGCCCTACCATCTCCAACCCCAATCCTCATAATCAGACTAGAAACCACAACTTCTCCCATATCACAGCCAATAGAAAGCCAAGTGACTTCCTTCTACTAAGCCTAAATATTAGAAGTATATCCAAGAAAGTCCATGAACTCCATGCCACCATAGACTTGTACTCCCCAGATATAGTCATCCTGACAGAAACCTAGCTAAAACCTCACATTACCAGTGAGCAAATACTCCCTACCAGTTACGGCATACTAAGAGTAGACCGACTAAACAAGAAAGGAGGCAGTGTAGCTATAATATTTAAACAGCATCTAAACATCCAGATCTTAAAATCATCAGCTCCACAAATAGGCAATGAAGAAATAATATATACCAACCTCAAAATAAACCAAAACAAAACCATCAACATAATTAGATGCTATGTCCAACCTGGCCAGAACATCCCTCCACTAGAAAACCTCCTCAGCTGGTCTACCCACCATCTCCCCCAAGAAACTATAATTTTAGGTAATTTCAATATTGACTGGCAATCCTGTTCTGGCAACCATCCAAGCCATCATGTAAACCTTCATGGCGTCACCCAACTAGTCCAGTCGCCCACCAGGATAAATAAAAACTCCAGCAAGCACACTACCCTGGATTGGATACTAGTCAGTAAGAGCCCCCAGTCATATATAACAGGCTGCTTATCAGATAGCCTCAGTGATCACTCCCCAACATTCCTACTCAAAAAATACCTATATCAAACTAAACCTGTCATCTACCGTCAAATACGTAAAAAAATAAACTTTAACCCACTCTCATTCACCTCATCCCTCAAAGAATGTAACTGGCATCCTCTAAAGTACCTCAGTCTTGATGACGCAGTTGAATTTTTTAATACTAACTCCCTGAGCATCCTTAATTACCATGCCCCCATAAGACTTTCCAGAACCAAAGCACAACCCTCCCCATGGCTACAGAAAACCACCAAGTCAAAAATGAAAAACAGGGATAAAGCCTGGGAGCACTGGCGCAAAACCAAAAACCCCTCAGCTAGACAGAAATTCCTAGAACTACACAATAGAGTCAAAAAGCTAATAAAACAGGATAAATTCCAATACTATCAGTCTGCCTTAGACTCCTCCCAACACAGCCCCAAACAATTCTGGTCCTCCATAAATACCATCCTCCACCCAGGTAAAGTCAGTACCCCTCCTCCTAACATCCCTCACTCCTCCGAAAATATTGCTACCTCATTCAACACACACTTCGCACAAACCATACTATCACTAGCTAAAAACAACCCCCCTCCCCTCCAACCCACACCTTCAACTAGTAATCTCCCCACTGCCTTCTCTTTCTCCTGTACCTACCTCCAACATAAAAAAACTCTTAACTAAACTTAAGCCCACCAAATTAGCAGCAGACAACCTCCCAAGTGAATACCTACAAATCGCAGCTGATGCTCTGGCCTACCCAGTATCCATCTTGATTAACCGATCTCTGTCAGAAAGTTACGTTCCCACACTGTGGAAAGTATCACATATAATTCCCCTCCACAAAGGCGTCCCCTCCACAGAACTAACCAATTACCGCCCCATAGCTATTCTCTCTCCACTCTCCAAAATACTAGAGAGATGCGTACACTCTCAGGTCTCAGACTACCTCCTTACTAACAACCTCCTTTCCAATACTCAGCATGGTTTCCGACCAAACCATAGCACCACCACTGCCTTACTCTCCTTTACTAACACTATCCTTCAGCATAAAAACAATGGCTATCTCTCCTCTGCTACTTTCCTAGACCTATCTAAAGCATTTGACATGGTCCCACACAAACAACTAATTTCTGTCCTCAGTAACCTATCCTTCTCTCAATCGGTCACTAACTGGTTTCAGAGTTACCTGTCTGACTGCCAACAATCTGTTGTATGGCAGAATGGCATATCTCCCCAACTACCTGTCTCCATAGGGTTCCCCAAGGATCCATCCTTGGACCCCTACTCTTCTCTGTTTTCACCAACAATCTAGCCTCTGCCACCAAACATGGCACACTCATACAATATGCAGATGACTCAACCATCATCTGCTCAGCCCAGTCCCTACCCACACTGCAAAAAGTCACACAGGAAGCTTTTCCTCTGTTAAAACTTGGTTACCCAATGCCCAATTAATACTCAACCCAAACAAAACTAAACTACTCATCTTCCAACCCACCAAACATACTCAAAACAACTCTCACTTTAACATCACAGCAAAAGACAACACCACTATTTACCCAACTGAACACACCAAATTGCTAGGAGTGGAAACAGACAATAAACTAAATTTTGACATTTACATATCCATGACCATAAAAAAGTCCACAAAAAAGTAGGAGTGTTATACAGAAATAAGCAATTTCTCACCAAAGCAGCAAAGATTTCAATAGCAAATTCCCATATCTTCACCCTACTTTATGCCTCTCCAATATATACCAACCTAAGGCAATGCTATCTAAACAAGCTAGAGACCTGCTATAACAAAATCGCCAAATTCGCGACAGGGGCATCCTACCATAGTCACCACTGTCTCTCACTTGCTGAACTGGGCTGGCTTGAACTCCCTCACCTCTTTCAATGGTATCAACTCTCACTCACCCACAAACTAGTAAACCATGCACTAAATGTCCCATCCCTCCAGAATCTACTCCAACCCTATTGCACCACCAGACCACTAAGATCCAGCAACAAAAATCACTTGCAGATCACTAAAGCCAATAACTCTGCTGGGGAAGCACTATTCTCTTGCGCCATAGCCAAATTATGGAACTCCCTCCCACCCACAATTACCTCCGTATCATCATGCACCCACTTCAAAACTTTACTAAAAGCATACCTAAAAACATGCTGGCTATGCCCTTGCAACTCCCACTCTAATATCACCCACCCCATCCAACCACTACCTTTCTTTCCACCCCACTAGCTACCTTGATTATAGCAAGCTCAGATGCTCATAAGCCTAGTACTTATTATACAGCAGGAACTTCTTATTGTAACATTTGTTAATGTCTGTTATGTACTTCGCAGATAAAGATTCTAGTTGTCTACTGATGTACTATGTTCTTCATCTGTAAATATGTTTGTAATTAATTGCTACGTTAATCAAATTGTTAATCGCTATGTAATCCAATATAACTACTGTCTGTTTATTTTAACTGTGGAGCTTTTCTCCCCGGGCCTCCGCTGAAAATGGACCTATGTCCAGTTGGACACTCCCGGTCAACAAATGTAAATAAATAAATAAATAATTTGAGAGTTATGCTGAGGTATGTTAAGTGACCACTTACTTACGTACATTATCAAGCACAAGGGGGACGACCCCCACCAGACCACCTTTAAAACCATCAGAAATAATAAGAACTTCCAACTCCACCAATTTTCAAAATGAACTTAGAGCTTACAGTTGGTCAATCCTAAAGCATATTTCACTGGACAATGCGGTAGCATACTTCAGTTCCACATTCCTTGCTATTCTTGATTCTCACGCTCCTGCTCACTCCATTAGAACCAAAACAAAAACTGCCCCGTGGCTCTCAAAAGAGACCAAATCTGAAATCATAGCTAGAAATAAGGCATGGGACAAATGGCATGCCACAAAAGACCCACTAGATCAACTCAGATACTGACAGCTAAGGAATCACACAAAATTATTTATTATACTAGACAACAAAAAAACTTCTACTACCATCTTCAACACAAACATCACAACAAACCTCAAAAGTTTTGGGTAGCAATAAATAAACTTCTTCACTCAGGACAGTCCTCCACTCCTACCCCATCAGCTTCCAACCATAAATCCCCAGAGGATATTACAAATACTTTCAATAGTTTCTTCACAGAGACTATCCCATCCCTAGCCAGACAACTGGCACCCAGCTGCTCCAACCCAACTTCTGCAACAGACAATAACCCACTCTCCTTTAGCTTTCAGCATGTTTTACATCACTTATCAGACCTCTAATTAAGAAATTAAAGCCAACTACTCTGGCAGCTGATCTCTTCCCAACAGAGTATCTGCAAAAAGCAGCAAATGCCATAGCATAGCCTGTCTCCATCATAATCAGCAGAACCTTATCTGAAGCCACCATCCCCTCCATTTGGAAAATATCTCATGTAATACCACTCCATGAAGGAGGCAGCTTGTTTGAGTGGCCACGGTGGTGCAGCGGTTAGAGTTGTCACCTCACAGCAAGAGGTTCTCTGGTTTGATCCTCGGCTGGGGTACCTTCTGTGCGGAGTCTGCATGTCCTCCCTGTGGTCATGTGGGTTATCTCCTGGTGCTTCGGTTTCCTCTCACATCATAAAGACATGCTGTAGGTGGATTGGACACTCTAAATTGGCCCTAGGCATGAGATCATGCATGTGTGTGCCTTCCGTGGAAAGGTGGGTGCCAGGCTGGCAACTCAACACCATAAAGCTCTACTGCCAGTCATGAGCAGACAGGTGATCCGCTGTGGTGACCCCTAACTGGGAAAAGCTGGAAGAAGAAGAAAGGAGGCAGCTTCTTTGAACTGTCAAACTTTAGACCCATAGCTATTCTGTCACCATTGGCTAAAATTATGGAGAAGTGTGTCCATTATCTTACCCAGAATAAGCTGTTGGCTAACTCTCAGCACCATTTTAGGCCCCACCACAGCACCACCTCAGCCCCCCCTATCTTTCTCTAACACCATAAACCATAACTGAAATAAAAGCAAGCTTTTCTCAGCTCTCTTTTTAGATGTCTTCAAGGCCTTTAATATGTTCACCCACCAAATACTCATACACAACCTTAAGGCATTCTCACTAAATAGCCATGCACTTCAATGGTTTCAATCTTACTTGTGTGGTAGAGAACAAGCCATCCTATGGCAGGACAAACTATCAACCTGTCTACCCGTCATCCTAGGTGTCCTCCAGGGCTCCATACTAGGACCCCTTCTTTTCTCTCTTTTTATTAATGACCTTCCCACTGTCATCCCAAATGATACCTGTATCCAATATGCGGATGACTCCACCTTGATCTGTTCAGCCACCACCCTGACAGATCTAATGACATTAACCCAGAATACTTTCAATATAGTTGAAAACTGTCTCTCTAACCATCAGCTGACATTAAACCCTAACAAAACAAAGTTGCTTCTTTTCTCCCCCACTTGTAAGTCTTCCTCACTACTCTTTACCTTAAAATCTAATAATGGTACCATTATCTCCCCAGATGCGCAAACCAAACCCTTAGGCATCACGATAACACCCTCAAATTTGATATCCATACCAATCAAACTATCAAAGCCATTAACAAAAAAAGTGTCTCCCTCTATAAGATCAAACCTTTCCTTACGCCATTTGCTAGGAGTGCTATTGCTCATTCCCATCTACTCTCCACTCTTCTCTATGCCTCCCCTCTACTCACTAATTTGAACAAATCCGCTCTTAGCAAACTCTCCAGCTGTTATAACCATGTTGCTAGATTTGCAACAGGCACAGCCTATAGGACCCACCACTGTCATAACCTAAATCTTCTGGGGTGGCTAGAATGGCCTAGCCTACTTCAGTACAACCAGCTTATAATTGTTCATAAAGTTCTTAACCACCCTAATAATATGCCTGCACTTAAAAATATCATCAACCCTTATAGCAACCTGAGGTCACTTCGCTCTTCTAATAAACTACTCTCTATTTGCTAACTCTGTCGGCAAAACTTGGAACTCTCTTCCTGCTGATCTTACTCTTGAACCTTCTCTTACTCAGTTCAAAAAAAGCCTCAAGCTATACTTTAAAACTCACTGGGTATGTCCTTGTTCAAAACCTGACTAGATCCTCCGCTTTAGTCTGTAATCATGTTACATTGCCTAGTCAATTTGTCAACAGTTTTAAAAATGTATGATTATATTACCTGCTTGCTCAACTGGAGCCTGTAAACTGTGTGTAACTTGTAATCATTTTGTGATTTTTTACTGTATGTTCTACCTTGGAGCTTTTCTACCTGGGCCTCCGTTGAAAATGGACATATATCCAGTCGGACTATCCCGGTCAACAAATGTAAAATAAATAAATAAATGTTTCCTAAAATGATTACTGTTTCACTTGGAATTTTTTTATCTCCATTGACATTCAGTGCAAACACAGCCATTGCTGTAGCTTATGATTGTCTGTATGTGTATGCGTGTATATGGTGTGGGGGTTAAAGTGTGTATGTATGTATGCATCTGCATACAGATGTATATGTATATAAAAGCAACAAGTCAGTTCTAATTTATTTCAGTTTTATCACAGTTAAATATCTGTCTTGCACACAGTAATTGGCTGTTTGTGGTGGTCTAGCCTGGCTGTGTGGGACAGTTACACATTGTTGGTACAGTGGCACAGTGGGCTGTTGGTGTTGGTCTAGGCTGGCTGTGTGGGACAGTAACACATTGTTGGTACAGTGGGCTGTTGGTGGTGGTCTAGGTTGGCTGTGTGGGACAGTAACACATTGTTTGTACAGTGGCACAATGGGCTGTTGGTGGTGATTTAATCTGGCTGTGTGGGACAGTAACATATTGTTAGTACAGTGGCACAATGGGCTGTTGGTGGTGGTTTAGGCTGGCTGTGTTGGACAGTAACATATTGTTAGTACAGTGACACAGTCGCTGTTGGTGGTGGCCTAGGCTGGCTGTGTGGGACAGTAACATATTGTTGGTACAATGGGCTGTTGGTGGTGGTATAGGCTTGCTGTGTGGGACAGTAACACATTGTTGGTACAGTGGTACAGTAGGCTGTTGGTAGTGGTCTAGGCTGGCTGTGTGGGACAGTAACACATTGTTGGTACAGTGAGCTGTTGGTGGTGGTCTAGGCTGGCTGTGTGGGACAATAAGACATTGTTGGTACAGTGGCACAATGGGCTGTTGGTGGTGGTGTAGGCAGGCTGAGTAGGACATAACACACTGTTGGTGCAGTGGTACAGTGGGCTGTTAGTGGTGGTCTAGGCTGGCTGTGTGGGACAGTAACACATTGTTGGTACAGTGGCACGCTGGGTAGTTTTGCCATGTCACAGTGCTTGTCTGTCTGTCAAAGTCCTTGGCTGTGATTCCATCTGTGTGGCGTCTGCATGTCCTCAAGGTCTTTGTATGGGTTATATTCAGGTGCTTTGGATTACTACAACACTCAAAAACTGTGCTCTAGGTGGATTAATGTTCTCTGTGTCTCCCTTGTGAGAGCACTGGCTTGTTAGGGGTTTTGTGTGTGTGTGTGTGTGTGTGTGTGTGTGTGTGTGTGTGTGTGTGTGTGTGTGTGTGTGTGTGTGTGTGTGTGTGTGTGTGTATGTGAAAAAATAATATTGGTGGATGCGCACATAAACCTCCTGTGTAGTGAAAAAAATATGGTATAGAATGCATGCCAGAACAATCACAGCTTGTGAGGACCATTATTCCTGGCCGTATAAGTGGATTAATAGGTTCCTCTGCTGTGGGGCCCAGCTAGTCTAAAACTGGCCACACTCAGAGGTGGTCACAGAGATCACCTTAGTTTGCATGGGGGTCAGTGATACTGTGGTCATTATTTCTTTAATATTCCACAAAGTTAAACTTCAGAGTTGTGCACACAAGGACTCTCCAGCTTGTGTGTTAGGTGGGGACAATGAGGTCATTACTTCTTTAACTTTACTCAAAATCGCACCTTAGAGGGGTGTACAGAAAGTCACTATAGCTTGTTTAGGGCCAGCGTTTTTTGTAAGAGCAACACGTTTTAATTAATTACTGTGAGTGTGATTTTTTCCACTTTCTTTCCAATTGAAATCTGATGTATATACAGGTGGCCATGAAATAGGTGAAGGGGAAAATAGGCATGTTGTTTATGTACAGCTGACTGCAACAGATTGGAATATAATGTTCTCCTCTGCTTTTTCACTTTCATTCGAGTATGACTTCAGAGTAGTACAGTGAATGTGTCTGCCTTTTGTGGTTAGGGCCAAGCAGTGTGCTGTGTAGATGCAAGACTGCAGCAACTAAAAGTATGACTATTTGTCTTTTCATTTCCATCCCAATTTGACACCAGAGGATTAAACAGAAACTGACTACATCTTTTTGTTTTTTTTTTGGGGTGGGGGGGGGGTAGGCAGTTATCCCAGATATGATTTATGTACCTTCTCAAGCATTTTCTAATCAGTTTGTTTATAACCGCTACTCAGTTTATTATAACTATTGTGCCATCATCATTGAACATTAAATTTTGGACATAACGTATTTCTTCCTTGAAAGAAAAGAAAAGTTACTTTCTTAAGTCATAATTTTTGTTCAAGCCATCATTGAACCAAAGATTGTGGAAAAATCTCTAAAATTCACCTCAGAGCATATATAACCCAATAATGTCTAGTGGTCTTCTGACCCCCGCTTAATTACGTTCTTCCCTAGATACTTATTACAGTGTACTCTTGGCCATTTAGGATGTGTTGAAAGGATGTAAGAAAAAGCTTTCAAGTAAGACCATGTTTAGTAAAACAAAACATTAGTATTCTGGATAGTATGAGGAATGGGAGAAAAATGGGGTGCATGCCAGAGTGACAGTAGATAGCAAGGGTGGGAAGCACCATTGAATACTTTGCTTATGGCTTCATATCGTCTAAGTCTGCCCATCTAGTAACTGTGTATGGTATTTAAAAAACTGGTGCTTATGGATGTGGCTTGCTAAAAGGGGTGTGTCCAAGGGGTGAGGCAAGGGGTGTGTTTTCATTCCGCAGAGTGTGTGTTTTATCTGTCAGGAATTGGAAAGATGAAAAGGTGGCAAACCTAGTTTACGTTGATGATTTCAGCACTAGTACAAGCAAAGAAATGTATCTTCTGGTACAGCACCAATCCCTAGTACGTACATTTTAAAACAAATGCAGCAGAAATCTTCTTCTCACTGATAACCATAAGCTGGTTTTCCTTGTTTTTACCAAACTGCTTTCCTCCAAAGAAAACAACCATAATCTTCATGGGATGT
Organism: Protopterus annectens; assembly: GCF_019279795.1. Taxonomy (NCBI): domain Eukaryota; kingdom Metazoa; phylum Chordata; order Ceratodontiformes; family Protopteridae; genus Protopterus; species Protopterus annectens. Next base: position 483,937,106 of record NC_056739.1, read on the forward strand.
AAACCAAAGGAGCTATTAGTGACTCTATTAGAACATGTGTGATTATGATTGATTTTATTAAGTGCTAAAAACTGTGGATGAGTAGAAAAGATGTAGAAAATGGAACTGTTTACTCCTCTTAACAAGCTACTTTACAAACAAAAGTTAAAAGCAGCGGCACTTCCTGGCAGACACTTGTGAGATACCATTTTGTGACAGTCGGTGATTAGGATACAATGTCACACTAACAGACAGCAATTAATGTGATGGTTCTTGAGCCAGAAACCAGAAGTCTGTTCTATTTAATTAATCATTTGATTTGAAAAGATATGATGCAGTTGGTAACACTGAAATTAAAATAAGATGTGACTGCTGTCAGGCTTTGTTTTGTTGTTGGGGAAGATAGCTTAACAGTACATCATGAAGCTTAGTAGCTGTATGATACAATGGTGTACAGGTTATAAAGTACAGTTGTGTAAGACAAACTTACTGTAACGGTAGATATTCGAATCAGAATAAAAGTACCACAGTCAAGAATTCATTCTGAGGAAGTCTTCGGACGAAAGCGGACAATAAATTACAGTATGCTATTGGATTTGACTGTTCTTTTGCTATCTTGACTGTGGTACTTTTATTCTGTTTTGTTTTGGTTCTGCATTTACTTTGTTTCGTAGATATTCGAATGATCACTGCTGCAGTAGCCTTAAATATATGGGGTTATATCCTGCCAAGAATATAACAGCTGGCCAGCTTCCAAAGCTTCAGGGAACCAACCACGTTCCCAACCCATCAAGCAGTTTGAGCTGAGCTGATTAAAAGGCAAGTTTGGATGCAAAGCCCTTCAGAGCTTTCCAGCTAGCAAAGAGAGGGAGACTAAACTCTGAAAGGACAATGCTAGGAATAACAAAAAAAAATGTCCACACTGTGGCATAAAAACACACCAACAAACAAGGGGGAACAGAGGAAGGAGCGACTATTGCAGCAGTGATCATTTGAACATCTACTGTTATGGTAAGTTCATCTTACACAACTGTACTATGTTCTTCATATTGATCACTGCTGCAATAGCCTTAGCTATATGGATAGATTACCACAGCTAACTATATTTGGGAGGGGGAAGGAGAAAGGTCCAAGAGCCCATTGAGAATGGTTCTAGCAAAGCTTGATCTAGACATAGAAAAGGAATCAAGCTTATAGTGCTTTGTAAAAGGATGTACAGAGGACCAAGTAGGAGCTTCCATAACACTTCTAGAATACCCTTTCTAAAAAGCAATAGATGAAGCCAAAACCCTGGCAGAATTTGCAGTGACTCTGCCTGGAATAGATTTCTCAAGGTGAGTATAACAGAATGTAATAGCCTTAGGCAACCATTTGGACATAGTCTGTTTTGACAGAGAATGTCCCTTATTACCTTCAAAAGAAAGGCACAGACTGATCTAAAGATCTGAAAGATTTAGTTCTGTCAAGATAGTACCTGAGCTGTCTATGGACATCCAAGGTATGGAATATCCTTTCTCCCTCATTTTTAAGTTCAGCAAAGAAAACAGGGGAGATAGTTTGGCTTAAGGTAAAACTGGATATCTCTTTAGGCATAAAAGAAGAATTAGTTCTCAAACAAGCCCTGTCACTCTGGAAAATGAGGTAGGGTTGACCCACTGTAAAAGCTTGTAACTCAGATACCCATTTTGCAGAGGGCAGTGCAATCAGTAAAACTGTTTCCCATTTTAAGAACCTCAAGTCAGCCAAATTAGCTGGTTCAAATGGAGCAAGTGTTAGCTTTTCTAACACAAAATTAAGATCCCAAGGAGGGGCCTCTGGTTTACTTGGAGGCCTATTTTGCAAAATCTCCTTCAAGAACATTTTGATATGAAACTACCTTGAAAGAAGAGGATCTATGGGCAGACATGCTGAAATGGTCAATAAATGAACCTTGATAGATGAATAAGAAAGGCCATAAGGTACTAACTCACACAAATATTGTAAAACCAGGGAACAACTAGTCCTGAATGGGTGTGGGTTATGTTGCTGGCACCAATTAAAAAACATTTTCCATTTGCTAATATATTATTTTCTAGTAGCAGACTTTCCTGCCTCCATTAGTACCTGCTGCACATCCTCAGTAAACAGATGCCTAAAAGGAATTAAGACTCTATCATTCAGGCAGTCAACTGAATATGATTAATGTTGGTGTGTATCAACCACCCCTGCTCTTGTGTGAGTAGATCCATTCTGTGAGGAAACTTGTAATAATTGCGCCTGACCATTTCCAAAAGAATGAAGAACTGCAGTTACCTGGGCTAGAAGGGGTTCACCACAATGATCTTGGGGTATCCTTCTGCATCTTCAGAAGTACCCTGGGTATTAGTGAAAAGGGTGGAAAGGCATACAGAAACATTCTTGTCCAAAGAAAATAAAAGGCATCTGTCTTCCAGGCCTTCTTGCATGGTGTCCTAGAACAGAATCTTGCCAGCTGATTGTTTAGAGATGAGCTAAAGAAGTCTATTTGGGGAAGTCCCAAGAGTTGGATGAACTCTTGAAAACCCCCCTGATCTAATTTCCTTTCATGAGGATCTGCCCTAGTGGTGCTCAGCTTGTCTGTCACACAGCTTTGCTCTGACAGAATGTAGGATGTCTGCAGAGTGAGATGGTGCTGTGAAGCTATATTCCAAACTAACATGGCTAGTCTGCATAGGGGATACAACTTGGTTCCCCCTTGCTTGATGATGCATCACATGATGGTGGTATTATCTGTCACCACTTGAAGAGATCCCAGAGACCAAAGATGGGTCAGAGAGACACGTGCCTTGACTTGGGCAAGCATCTCCTTGATATTTATGTGCTTGCATCTGTCCTTGGTTTCCCACATTCTCTGTATGTTTATCCATCCTGAAACTGCTTCCTACGCAAAGTCTGAAGTGCCTGTGGTGACTGAGTGCTTTGGAGAAGGGAGAGAGAAGGGGAGACCTGGATTTAAAGATATCTATTGTCTCCAGCAAAAGAGTTCTCTTCTGACAAACCCCAGTACTGGAATCTGAAAAGATAAAGGGTGTTGATGCTGGTATCAAAGAGATTTCAGATATCACTACATCTTTCTCATATGTAGTCTTGCCAGGAATATCATGAGAAGCACAGATGCCAGGAGATCCAAAATTCTGAAGTACTCCCTCACAGTCACTGCAGTCTGAAGTGGAAAACCTTAGAAATAGATCTAAATAAAGATCTATTTTTTCCTGTGGCAGAAAAGCTCTTTGAAGTGAAGTGTCTAGTTGACAACCCAGGAACACAAACCTGTGTGAGGTAGTCAAGAAACATTTTTGAATGTTTAGCTGGAATCCCAGCTTGTACAGCAGATCACTAATCCAAGAGAGAGAGATTCCTGACATTTTGAAAAAGATTCTGCAAAGATAAGCAAGTCATCTAAATATGGAAAAATGTGGCTGCATTCTAGTCTGCAATTATCTGTAATTGGAGCTAGACACTTTATGAGCAATCTTGGTGCAGTGGATAGCCCAAATGGTAAGGCAGAGAACTGATACTGTGATACAAATACACAAAACCTTAAGAAACATCTCAAGTCTGGATTCTTAGAGATGTGATAAGCATCTTTTAAGTCTAGTGTTATGAAGAAACTTGAAAGAGGACGAATAGGTAACGGGTTGTGAAGTGACATCATTTTGAATTTGGGCACTATCACAAACAGGCTTAGCAAAGAAAGATCCAGAACTGGTCTCCAAGCATTTTCTTTCTTTGGCACTAGTAACACCCGTGAATAAATCCCCTTTCACACCTGGAAAGGAGGAACTGGTTCTATCACTCCTTGGGACAGCAAGTGATGAAGAAAAGGTAGAAACAAAATGGTCTGATCTGCAGGATAAGGCATGACCCCCTGAAAAGGAGGAATTTCCTCCCACTGCAATCCATAATCCAGATGAATGATTTTCAGAACCCATTTGGCTGAAACAATCTGTTGACAAATAGAAAAAAATGGAGATTCAGATATTCTGGAAAAGAAAGGGGGCCAGGGTGGTAGGAGGTCACAAGGTTTCCTTACAGTCAGACTTGTTGGGCTGTCCTTGGTTTTGGGAGGTTCGAGACTTCTTTTTGCAACCCACTTGCCACTTCTTAAATGTCTGTCAATCATCTGTGGTTGAGGGAAATTGCTAGCCTGCTATGGTGGCAAAGGCTATTTGCTTAATGTTTTCTTTTTTTGGCTGAAAGATGGACCGATCGTGGGACTGGCAATCTCTTTCTTGTTCAAGATAAAACAGTGTCTCTTTCCTGGAGATGACAAGCAGCAAATGCCAGTAAAACTACCAGTCCACAAAAGTTACTTTTTGACAAAAAACACAGTAAACAAAACACTTTAAAACACTATGGAAGCCCTGGAACAGAACAATAAACACAATTTGTCCTCAGAAAATATGTTTTCAGCTAGTTTCTACTACTTTTAAAGTGACAGAAAAAATGGGTGTAGAAGCTGACCATCGATCCTCAAATGCTTCAGAGGAGTGTACTCTTTAGCAGTGGTAAAGCACTGACGGGCTTTGCCTCCAAACTTGTTTTGAGCTGTTTATTTGGATGCATGGAAGGTGCCCTGAAGCTCTGGAAGCTGGCTGGCTGGCTGTTATATCCTTGGCAGGATCTAATTCCATATAGCTAAGGCTACTGCAGCAGTGATCAATATGAAGAACATCTTTAAATGGGAAAGGAACTACGATGGTTTCTGGAATGAAGCAACAATGTGTTTGTGCATAATGTGTAGCACATCCGGACAAAAGGATATAATATTTTTAGTGATGAATTTAGTATATTTACTGGGGACATGTGCAGGCCAAGTTAACTCAGTACAATAATAGATGGTATGACAGAGACATAGTGATAAAGAGTAATAAAGGGACTTAAACAGAAATGGTACTGGAGTATAATAGTGCTGAGAGACTACAAAGACAACTATAAATAAGCAAAAAGAAGCATTAAGAGTTTAACTTCATATTAAACTCTATCAAAGTTTCAAAAGTTGGAGATAAGTGGTCAGACCTTATTAAGTCAGAAAAATGGAATAATACACCTTGCGGCAAATGATTTACAAAACTGGAAGGAAGTAAGACATGGGTTGTGGGATATAAAGGAGCCTGTAACCCAAAATGCATCCCATATTAAGGGCTAGCAGGGTAGTTAATTAATTATTTTAACTGTATATGTGGCAGAGAAGAACGTTATAAGGAGTGTGACAGCAAGGTTTAGGATTTAAATCCAGACTACTGCTTCTAACTAATATGTGAAATACCATGGCTACAGTCCACCAGACTAAATCATTGATCTTAAAAATACAGAGAACAGAACAAAAAGAAAACCCACAAAAATATACATAAACATAAGTTATGTCAGTGAATATGTTAAATGAATCCTATTATGTGAAAGGAAATGTATATATTTTGGTATAAATGTTTTTTTTTTTTACTTCTATTTATGGCAACCGCAGAACTCTTATTTGAAGAAACACAACCATATTGCTACAGACAAATGCAATACAAGAAGAACAGTTAAGTAGGGGCCTCTGCTACCTAACAAAATGATAACAATGAAAATTGTGCCGGCAGTTCAGTTAATAGCAGTTATAAATACACAGTTTTAAAGACTAAACTAAATAGTTCAAAATAAAAAAAATATCAGAATATTCCAAAATGAGTCAAAATTGCAAAGTTTATCACCTCTTTACTACTGCAGTCTACTTTCTGAGTTAAAACATTAAAAGTCATAAATACCTAACCTTCTAGGAAGAGTTCTTACCTTTGAAGCAGAATACATAGCCATAAGTGGAAGAGGAAAACACCCAGCTCCAGATGATATGTTGATGATGACACCCTTTTTCCTACAAAACAATCAAAGCAAAACAGTTTAAGAAATGCTTTTTTGAGCTAGGGTTTTGTACCTGGCTAAGGATTAAGACTGCTAAATTTAACTAATTTGGCAGCATATCCAGCCAAAGTAACTATGGCTTACATGCAAAATTAAACTACCAAATGTCATTGGCAATGGGTGGGAGGAGTCAGTATTTCAAAACTCCGCTTTTCTCCAAGATAACAATCTTCTGCACCCTCCATTAAGTGTATGATGCTTAGTGGCTAATAAAAGCTGTTCCAAAATGTTGTCCACACTGGGTTTCCATTTCTGCTACACAGTGGAAGGCAAGTCCAACAATCCCTACCATAAAGAGTAGTTATGGAGATAACATATAGAGGTGCTAAATTATCACACTTATAAAGAGTAAGTGAAAAATGAAGAAGAATCCTGATCAGACAGTAATACCTGCCATTGATAACATAAATAAACTTAATTACTCTTCATTATCTCTTATCTTTCCTCCTCTCCCTCCTTCCTCATTCATGTAGCCCCCACTAGTCATCCTTCTCAGCTGTGTACACTATACACAGATACTCCCTCATATAAAATGTATTATATTGTCTTACCATAAAAATGTGTATTATGTTTTAACAAAAGTTGCAGTGTTTAATCTTAAAAATATGTACTCTGTTTTGGCAAAGGTTTTAATATATTATTATAGACTGTTTTGTTGTTGGCTTTGTATTCAAGGGTTAAGCATAAAAATGTTTCGGAAAGATCACTCCTGAACCCCAGCCATTAGAATAAGGTAAAATAAATAAATAAGAAGCCAGTATTTAAATGGAAAAGACAAGAAAAGTATATTGCAAGACAATAATCAGGATGCCACTCAGAAGACAAAACAAAAACCTGTTCAGATTAGCATATGGGTTGTAATAAAACTGTAAACGTTGTTCATGCTCTCTTTTTTAAGGTTTAAATATATTCAGTAATCACTGTAGTCAGTTTTTGGGACAAATCTGTGTTTAGCAGAATTATGATGTTCTGGATGTAATATAGTGATAGGTTACTTACAGTACAGTATTTTATTTACGAATCCATAGCAAATGGTATAATATCTACTACAGGATATAAATGTTAACTCCCCTCATACAAATTTCTGTTGTCTGTGGAATGCGTTTTTGATGACCAGTCTGAAGAAGTGGTAGTATTGCAGCCTTTGTCAGTTGATGGTAAACAATGTGACATCTGATCTGGTCTTCTTCATCCTTCTCTACTGTTAGGGCTGTAGGTACCGTCACACTGACACAAGCTTTCACAGGCTTCAGCACCCCCATTTACCCATAATCCCTTGCTCTATACATTCATTTACAGATCTTTCATGGTTATCTTTGCAATAGCACTGATCATCACAAATGACCCTATGCTTCCTATATTTTGGATTAGCTCCTGCCCTTTTCTAGTTTTGGAATACCATTTTTAATCTTTGGATCCTAACTTTGTAACAGAGTGAAGTTTTCTCATTTTCTTCTTAACTCATAAGATTATTCATTTTTTTTAACTTGTACCACATAGTTCATCTCCCCCACTAATCCTAGCACCATTTTGCTACTGTGGCTTAAGTGTGTATAAGTGCATTAGACTACATTTCTTTGTTGCCTTTGATTACTGCAGTTAACTTTTGTGTTGTTCTTGGCCGCAGTGGTTATTTTTGTTAAGTAGTAGGTAAACCTAACTTTACAAAATGCATTTACTGCATGCCATAAAATGCCCCTTTGGGACTGACATATAAAGTTGCTATGAGTTTGGAAGCTTTTATTTGTTGGAACAATGTTGAATTTGTGAAAAAATTGATATAAGTATACTAACTGATCAACAGAATAAGGTAAGTCTTATATGTTTGCTGTGGATTTCTAGGAATGGTCAGGAATTCATGCAGCCCCAGCTCTGGAGGATCAGCAACAATCTCCTTGAGACCTTGCCTGATTGCTTTGCTCTGGAGGTAGTTGAGGAGGTGCTTATCTTTCCAGTGGTCAGCAAGGACAGCCATTACATGCAACCTATGAATTTTGACATAATATCTAAAGGTTATATCACCCTCTTTCTCATATCTCTGAGGCCACTCTGCCTCGCCTTCCATTCATACCACCCAATGAGAAGAGGAAGCAATTTTATATATTGTCCAACCTCTAGAAGAAAAAAGTCATCCAGGAAGTCTCACCAGACAAGAGAGGGTCCAGCAATTATTCCATTTCCTTTTTGGTACCAAAAAAGACTAAAGACATCAAGCACAGTCTAAGTTTAAGTGGTCTAAATCAGTGCATCCACAAAAAGGGATTCAAGATGTTTGTAATGTACTTGAGTCTCAATGTAGATAGGATGTGCTCTTGTACCTCCAACAAACATACTTGCACATAAAGATCACCAAGAAGTCAAGATGGCTCCTGTGTTTCAGGGTGGAAACCTCATTTCCCATTCTGAACCCTACAATTTGATTAATGTACAGCCCCCAGTGTACTTCACAAAGTACATGGCTGTTGTATCAGAGTTTCTGAGGCTGCAGGGATTGAAGATATTCCTTTACCTACATAATTGTCTCATCCAACAATAGAAAAGCTAACATTAGTCCAGGATTCTTTGCTGTTTCTATTTCAGTCTTTGGGAATAATGGTGAATTTTAGTTCCAGATAGAACCCCCTCATTGCCTGAAGTTCATTGGCTGCATGCTGGATATTTGGTCTGATTTAGCCAGCTTACCTGCTGGCAGGTCCCCCCCAATTGTTCAGACAGTCTTAAAAATATACCCATTAGCGTCTATGACACTGGTCATGTGCCTCGGTGCTGAGACTCATGGCTGTGACAATATTCCATATGTGGAGTATCACATGAGAGCTTTTAGGGGACATTGTGGACTCACTAGAATCAGTCAAGGCTGTACTCTCCAGTACAGTAAGAATTTCAGGCATGCCAGTGATTTGTAAACAACATTTCCATTGGCACCCCCTTTCTTCTTCCCAAAACTTTAATGACAGTCAGCCTTAGAGTGGGAGGTGAATTGTTTAGGGTAGACTGTTCAAGATGTCTGGTTGCATTCAAAAACACTATATTTATCCCATACTGGCTTTAGTAAGTGTGATTCCCTCTGCTGTGGTCTCATCTCCTGAAGATGCCTCTCATGTCAAGACCCTTCACTCACCCATCTGGTAAGCTTTACCTGAATCTTCACTTCCTCAGTCTGATCACATGGTATCTCCACTTCTGCTGATGGCTACTAGGGAACCAGCATGCCTCAAGATTGTGGTCCATATTCTTGTTTCTGCCCAGAAGCCTATTACCAGGAACTGGATGTGTTTTATGCTGTGGGCATTGGAAAGCAATATGAACCATTTTGTCTGCTTTGATTCCTGCAGTTGTGGACTACCTCACTCTTACATTTGAATTAGGCCTGAGTTTTTCATCTATCAAGTTCAAATGACTGTTACCTGTAACTTCCACTTGAAGAGTCAGAATTTTTCCCCTGAAGTTTGCAGGACATTTCTTGAGCAAGCCTTTCTCCTGAGACCCTGATTAGAGAGCTTATTCCACTGTGGGATCTCACATGTGTTTTGGAGAAGTTAACTAAACCCTTATTTGAACCACCAGCACAGTTGAAGTTCTCCCCCTGCAACACTCTCTTCTTAGTAATTATTACAGTGGCCAGGTGCATACCTAAGATTCAGGCACTGAGAGTTAAGGTTCCTTATGTGGTATTTCATTAGGATAACATGGTATTGTGCACTAATCCCTCCTTTATGCTTTACCTGAATCTTCACTTTCTTAGTTTAATCACATGGTAACTCCACTTCTGCTTATGGCTGCTACTGAACCAGCTTACCCCAAGATTGTGGTCCATATTCTTCCACTGGATGGCCACCGAGTCCACATTAATCAAACATTCAGTCTTGTATGTTTCCCAAACTACTCAAAGGAAAAGTCCTTATTCATTGCCTGGATGTACAAAAGCATTCACATTCTTACCTCCACTGTAGTAAGGAACTTAGAAAGGACTCACAGTCAGTAAGATGGCTATTTGATGATTGTATTACAGTTTTCAGTGCAAAAATCTCCCTTGACCGAAGAAAAATTACACTCTACCAGAACAGCAGCCACCTCTCAGGCATTCTTCTGCAATGCCTCCATAGTAGATGATGTAAACATGACTGTTATATGAGCTTCCTTGGGCAATTTGTTTATAGGTTCATAGAAGGCTACTGGACTAACGACTCCACAGCCCTTACAAGCTTTACTATATTTTTCTTGAGTTGCCCCAATTGTCGACGGTTAGGTGATTGAAGTTCGCAGAAGAAATACTGACTTTCTCTGTCCAGAAGGGACATGGGCACCACCCCAAGAGGGAATTTGTGGTCACCCATCCATTGATAAAGCTTGTGTTTGAAGAAGGATAGGGAGGGCCCATGTTTCACATGTATTGGAAGCTTGTTCCAGAGAAGTGGAAGTCTGTGGCAGATGTATCTATCTTTCCAACATGACCTGTTCATGTCAGAGGCTAGGTGAAGATCCCTAGAGTGAGTGAGCCTCATGAATTACGAATGTGTAGCATTTCCATCAGGGCCGGGTCAGAGATTGCCCTGTAAGCCAGGAACAGGTTACCCCTTAGCAACCTGTAGGAGACAAAATACAATGACAGGGCTTTCAGTCTTTCCATGTAAGACTTGTTTTGTGTACCTTGTAATTTCTTGGTGAGAAACCTATGTGGTCTCCCTAATCATTGCAGGTGTCTGATGAGGTACATGCAAAAGGGAACATTGTACTCAATTACTGGTCTGATGAGGGCTGAGTATAATGAAATTAGATGCAATGCCTTTACTTATAAGATGAGCCACACAGAAGGATTTCTTTACTACTGTGGATATATGATGTTCAAAGTTCAGATTGCTATCAACCTGAGTACTCAGATCACGTACCACTGGGTCTACTCTTATGGAGGTGCTGTCTGTAATGTAATTAGAAGGGATGTCAGCTTTCCCAAAGGGAATTATAATTATTTTTTTTTGCATATAGCTTTAATCCACAGCTTTGGCACCAATCATTTGTCTGTGTTAACCCTGTCTGCAATGTATTAATATTGTTGGGGACTCAATGATTGCTTCCAGTTTGCAATTGTCAGCGAATATGGTCAGTCACAGACCATCCAAGTTTGCCTGGTCTTCTAAGAAAGGAATTCTGAACAGTAAGGTGTCCAGCACAGAACCCTGTGGTATACCATTGGTGAGTGGTCTTTTGCTAGAGGTGAAGTGACCCACTTTGACAGTATGTGTCCTGTCGGTGAGCCATTTGGCTACCCATCTGGTAATGTAGGGGTTATTGTCAAATGTGAGAGTTTCTCTATAATACCTGAGTGGGGGATCATGTTAAATGCCTTGGCTAGGTCAAGATAGGCAGTATGCACTGTCTTTCCATCGTTCAGGGCCATGTTTAACAGGTATGATTTACCTTTAGAGAATCCAAATTGGGTTGAGTCTAGAGTATGGAGATTACATATGTCCTTGTTAATAAGGTTCATAATGATTCTTTCCTTGGCTTTGCAAATGAGGCTAGTCAAGCTTATGGGCCTATAATTCACAGGGTCAGTTGATGGTCCCCCTTTGTGCAGGCAGATTATTGTTGCTGTCCTCCATTCTGTTGGAACATAGCCAGTTCACAGGCTGTGGTTAAACAGGAATCCAAGTGGGTCTGCTAGGTCATGTTTTAAGTTGTTTAAACAGCAACCTAGGATGTTGTCTGGTCCCACTGATGCTGTGTTTTTGGCCTTGGAGAGCACCAAGATGACCTGCTTTCTTGAGATAATAGGCTGAGGAATGGTGGCAGGTATACTTTGGGGGATGGCTGGAGAGGACAGGAGAGGGAAGTTTGCTTCAAATCTGTTAGCTAGCAGGTTGGCTATTATGTCCGGTTGATGTACCACCCACAACCAGTTCAGCACATAGCTAGGTATTCCCTTTTAGATTATGAATGCAGTTAAAGAATGCCTTGTGATTATCCTTAACTAAGTAGGCTATTTTTGCTTCATAATTAGCTTTGGAGGGCTTGACAAGATCTCTAATTTGTTTGTTTAAGCTAGAGAGGGATTTCTTCCTCTGCTGAGCCATTTCCCTCTTGTTTTTGGATATTAGTTTCTTTCTCTTGTTGTATAGCCTGTTTCTACTAGGGGTGCACCAGGGTGGCTTGTTTTTTCATCAAGACCTGATTTTAATTCGGTCAGGTACAGCCGATTCTATACAACTGCTTAAATGGTTATTCAAGGCATTGGTGTACACTTCTGGATAGGAGTTCATGTTTTCTGCATTCAAGGGGCTTTGAAACTTCTTATACCATTCACTTAGTAGGATGTAATTTGTCTGAAAAATTCTTAAGCATTTTTCAGCTTGATGGGGTTATCTGGTCTTATAATTACATTGAACAAGACTGATTTATGATACAATCTTACCAGGGAGGACATCACACGAGGGGAAGGGGGATGCAATGCTCTCCCATGTTAGTGAGTACTATGTCCAGGACATTTGAGCCTCTTGTGGGTGTGCTGGCTAGCTGTTCCACAGCATTTGCACTGACAAAGTCCAAAAACCTCTGAGCCTGCATGTTTGTGGTCGTGTATGTTTCCCAGTCGATGGTAGGATAATTAAAATAATAATAGTAAGGTGTCGGGCTCTATGGCAAGTGACTCCACTAAGTCCAGGTATATGGTATGCTTTTTCTGTTTCATGGTGGGGAGCTATATCTAGCTATGATATGGTAGGGGGCTTTACTTATAGTTAATTGGACATGGCTAAGCGTTTTGGAGCCACTGTCATCAGAGACATTCTTTATTAAGTTCACAAAGATGGTTGCTAGGGACTCTGACCTAGCAGTACAGGAGGATGAACCAGATTATGTCAGATTCAAAACTTATGTACATACCATAACACAAGATCTGCACAGCTGTGGTTCTTCCTGTTGTACAATTTCAGCCCACCTTCCTCTGACTTGGCAGAGGGCAGTGCAGAATGTATGCATGAGTTGGGATTGGGAGTGATATGTGTCTGTGTGTTCACATCAGTATTCTTCAAAATGGAGATGAAGGTAGAAAGCAAGAGGTTGTGGGTAAAAGAAGTTGAAGGTTGGGGAAACTTGCCAATTTTACTGTGGGCTGAAATTACAGTTTTAGCAGTACAGGACAAACTACGACCATGCAGACCTATAGTAATGGAAAATACATAACTTTCAATTATACTACGTATAATCTGGAAGCAGAGATAAAATATACAGAAAGTTTCTTTTTCCCTGGAAGAAAGTGTATAGCTGTGTTATCTGTGCAATATGTTATTTTCACTGAGGGTTATATTTCCTTAGCTGAATGGACTAATTGCTAAGCATGTTATAGTGCAGACTGGATAGTTCCTGGAATCATGGCCTATGTTTCCTGCTGAAAGCATATGAAGGCTAGCTGTTTGAAACAGTTTATCTAAAATAAGCTGTTATTAGAAATGGCTACATATGATTAGATTTTGCATCTTCCTAAACAACAGCTACTTTTCTTAATGTGATTACTCGTCACTGTCACACTTGCATAGTACTGTTTTCTTGTTATGCTACAATGCAGGCACTGGCAAAACGTCAGAGGTATATTCATCTGCTTTGCTCTCCATTACTCAAAATGTTTCCCTTAATTACAGAGAAAAGACAGGCAATGCTAAAGCATTAACATTTGAGAATTGCCACGTGAAGCATACCTTTCAACCATCTGTGGAAGTACAATTCTTGTCATCTGGAAAAAAACACAAAAAAGTGTTAAAATGGGGTTTGATATTCATTATTCTGGACAATAAGTCCTATCCCAGTTATTAATTATTACTACACATTGTCTGTCACAAATAGTCACTTTATACACTGTACACAGAGGAGTGACTTCTTCCTGCTGTGAGAGCTGGTGCAATCATTTTACAATGCAACATACTGATTAGAGGTCTGTTTTCAGTAACTATATTCAATGCTAAGTCTTCTTCAGCACTGCAAAGGTACACTGCAAAGGCTTTAATATTACACACACAGCTGTCAGTGTTTGCAATTGTTCTTTCATTTCCTAATGAATACTTGCATATTTAAACTTTCCCTGGCAAACACTTAGCCCTTTTTTATTTTCACAGTGTCATTTGTTGATTTTTTTATGGTGTCCTTACCTTTTACACAGTCACATACTTTTCTGGCACCATCTTTTCTAGCACTGGTTTAAGTGGGCCTTCTGGTTCTGTACCAGGTTTCTGCTATACTGTTGTGACAGATCTGGCACCAATTAGCTTGCATCTTCCAACCAGCATTCTACTCAACAGGGTGGTTTAACATGTTGTCCATCTGGTACTGCCCCCTTTGGCAGTGACCACCCTGGATTTTGACTTTCAGGCTCCGAACCCTGTGCCAGCCTTAAGATGTTGGGACCCCTGTCTCAGACATCAGTGTTGCCTTCGTACTCCTATACCTTTATAGGTTCATATGTATATACTAGGCTAATGACCACCAGGTTATCAGCCTAGCCAAGCAGCCCATCCTATCTGTGCCCCTATGTATCATGTTTGTTTATTACGAGGGCTATGTTAGTTAGGAGTTTCTAGAGGTAATATGTCTGTGGGGGGTATGTTAATTTGAGCATTACTGTCTGCCTCTGTCTATCAGAGACATGGGGCCAGATCTGGGGTAAATTTCCAATTTCCCATCTATTGGTCAGGGTTACACTTAAACAGGGGTACGGATGGACTGTACTTCACATGGATGGGGAGCTGTTCCAGAGCATGGGGATCATCTGAGACACATATCTATTTTAACAACACGTCTTATTTGTGTCACAAGCAAAATTTAAATCCTTAAATCAAGTGGTTCTGATGCGGTTTGTTTTGTGGTTGTGCAAAAGGTTCATCAGAGCTGGATCGAAGGATGCTTTGTATGTCAGGCATAAATCACCTCTCAGTAACCTGTAGGAGACTGAGTATAGAGACAGGGCTTTACGGCAATCTATACTAGACACTGTATTTATATACCCTGGATTCTCCTGGTAAGGAAGCTTTGTGGGCCTTCCAACTGTTGCATATGTCTAGTCAGATACATGCTGAAGATGGCATTATACTCAATAATGGGTCTGATAAGGACCAAATAAAGTGGCACTATGAATTTCCTGGACATGGATGCCATGCCCTTACGTATAAGATGGGCAACATAAAATGATTTTCATAATACCTTGGTCACATGTTGGTCAAAGGCCAGATTGCTGTATACATATGTTCCCAGATCCCTGACTACTGGGTCACTCTTAGGGGTGTCTGATTAATTGAGTAATTAGCCTGGGTGGCAGTTTTCCAAAAGGTACTATAATGATTTTCTTGGCACTAAGTTTTAATCCGTGACTGGCACCAGTCATTTTGTCTGTGTTAAACCCTCTTGTAAGATGTTTATGTCATGGGGGATTCTATAACAACTCCCAGTTTGCAGTCATCTGCAATCCTGGTCAGCCAAATGCCCTTAGCATTAGCTTTTACCTCAGAGAAGTATATGTCAAATAAGAGTGGTCCCAGCATGGATCCCTGAGGTACCATGCTGGTGGAGGTGGTTTCACCAATCTTGACTTCCTGAGTCCTGCTTGTGAGGTAGCTGACTATTCAGTGATTTATGTAGGTGTTTATGCCCAGTTCAGTGAATCTGTCAACTATATGCAAGTGGGTTACTGTATCAAGCACCTTAACCAGGTCCAGGTAGGCCTTATACACCACCTACCTGCACTTGGCTAAGGTAGGCGGTATACACCATTTTCTCCTCATCCATTGCCTTGGTGACCTTCTCAAAGAAGTCCACCAGGTTTGGTAGGCATGACCTTCCCTTGACAAAGACAAGCTGCATTGGGTCCTGTGTCTGTAGGTTGCCTATGTCTTTGTTGATCATTTTCATAATAATTCATTTCATGGCTTTGCATGTTATGCTAGTTATACTAATAGGGCTGTAGTTTCCAGGTTCAGCTGATGATCCACCATTGTGAAGTGGGATAATCATTGCACTTCTCCATTCTTCTGGTGCAAAGCCTGTTTTGAGGCCATAGTTAAAAAGAGACACTCAAATGGTCCCGATAGGTCATGTTTCAAGATATTTAGAAGGCATCCTAGGATATTGTTGGGGCCCATTGAGCCTGTGCTTTTGGCCTAAGAGAACTCTGCCAGCACCTGCTCCCTGCTAATGGTTGGGAGGGTTATGCTAGTTAGCATTTCAAGGTGGGAGCCAGGGGATAAGTTTGAGATGAATTTGTCAGCCAGCAAATTTACTATGCTGTTGTGCTCAGTGAAGATGGCACCAGTGACCACCAGTTTGACACACTGATGTGTGCTGCCTTTGAGGTTACGGACATACCTGTAGAAGGCCTTGTGGTTGTATTTAGCCTGTGAGACTATCTTGACCTCCTAACTGATCTTGTTGGACTTAATTAGTTTTGCATTTATTTTAATAAGATAGCTCATATCGTTATGGGAGCTGCTCTTCCTGGTTTTAGCCATGACTTTTTTCCTTTTGTTATATACCCTATTAAGGTTAGGATTCCACCAGTGTGGTTTGTTTTTAAAGTTTATTTTGGGCTTATTTCTAGTAGGTACAGCAGCTTCTATAAAGCCATTTACATGATTGTACAGGGTTTTTGTGAACAATTCAGCATAGGTTGTTGTGTACTTGTGGTTAGGAGGGGCACTGAATTTTGACAAACTATCGCTTAATAGGATGTAATTTGCTTTGGAATAGTTCCTGTGTGTTACAGGGTTTGCTGGTGTTACCATGTTAATTTTTGTTTCAAAGGAGACAGCTTTGTGGTCCAACCTCACCAGCCCTCTCCTATATTAGTGAGTACCAGCTCCAGTATGTTTGAATCTCTGGTTAGTATGTACGCTATCTGGTCAAGGGTATTTGTGTTAAAAAAGTCCAGGAATCTCTGTGCCTGCGAGTATGAGGCAGTGTATGTTTCTCAGTCTATACAGGGGTTGTTAAAGTCTCCAATGAATAAGGTATTTGGTTTAATATTGAGTGTCTCCAGCAGCTCTAGGTACAAGCTATGGGATTTTAGGGACATAGGTGATCTATAGCTTGCTATGATATGTTATGAGGCTTTCCATATGGTGATTTGCATGTGGATAAATTCCTGGGCATCATCCTGTTTAACCAACCTAGAGTTATGCTTGTTGCAAATATAGATTGAAGCTCCTCCACCTTTTGCCCCTGTTAGTGCAGGTGGAGGTCTAAATGTGTGGAAGGCACTGAAGTCTTGTACTGCTGGAGTACCTTCTATGGATTTAAACCATGTTTTGGTAACAGTACAAATGTCTATATTCTACAGAGTGAGGAGAGATTGTAGGGTGTGGAGTTTCTTGTTTAGGCTGCTAGCAGTGAGCAGTAACACCTTTATGCTTCTTTGGGTTTTGTTTGTATATTGACAGGTTTTTCAGTTTGGCATTCCCTAAAAAGATTCTAAGGGTGTGGATAAAGTTTTAGCTAATATTCAGAAACCTATGAGACAGATGCAAATCATACTTTGCAAAGCAATGTGGTTTGTTAACCATGTCCTCCCATATGACAAATATTGACTCCCCGTGGAAATATACCAGAAACTAAGTCAGTTTCAAAGTGTTTGGTAAGACCTCCAGTCCAGTTTGGAGTTTGCCAGTCATTATATCTTTCCTGTTGGTACTTCCACTCATAGTGCAATTTTTACTGGCAGCCCCAGTTCCTAGAACATCAGCTGAGCCTTCTGATACAGTTCTGCTTCCTAAAACACTTCAGAAAGTGCTCTGTAAATCCAAACAGCAGAAAGATGAGTTACAGCCTTTCATGGAAGAACATGATAGTGAAGGGAGGCAAATTTTCCTCCCTCTCTCCCCTTAATTATAACCCAAAATATGGGGAGATCCCGCAGCCTATGCAGCATTGTAAGTGGTCCTTCTGAGCCCATCTCATGCTCTCTGCAAAAGACATTACACAAAACATTTGATCTGATGTTGTCAATTTTCATTCTGTCCTCAAAGGATGAGCTCAGATCCATTCCCTCAGCTCCAACTTGGATGTTGCTAAAGCTTGTGGCAACCAAAAACTCTCAAACTTCTCCCTTTTCCATAAGGCACCAACCCCAGTTACTTCAGATCTCATTTGCTGCTTCATGCAAAAGACGTTGTCTTCCATTACTCTCAAGGGTACATCAGATAAGTTTCATATTTTCTTTTAAACCTTGTTTAAAAAACCCGTTTTGAGGCCTTACCTTTGTCTATAAATTTCTTGTGGTTTAATATAATTTCTTACATTTTGTTCTGTCTTTAGTATATTTTTCTGTACCTCTCAGATACTATTAATATCTTTCTTCTCCCCTACAACACTGTTGTAGTTCCTAGTTTTACCATTGTTGGCATTTCCATCTCTTTTTTCTCTATTCCCCTCATATTAAAAAAAGACAAAAAAAAACTTCTTATCAGTTCTGTTGTATTGTACTGTTAACAATGGCAGATAAACAGCAGGTTTTAAGAAATGTATGAAGTGTGGGCATAAGCTGCCACTGTCTGATGTCCACACATTATGCATCTATTGTTTAGGTCCTTTCCATTTACAAGAAGATTGCTCAATATGTCACAGCTTTAACCCTTGTGCTTTAGTAGAGAAGAAAAATAAACTGATTCCAAAAGGTCTTCTTCCTTCATCTTTTGGAGAGGTTATATTGGAGGGTTCTTCCTCCATTAAAACAAAAAGTACAAAAGTCAAAAAATCTTTTTCTCCGAAGCCAACTTTCTCCTCCTCAGCTTTGAACTCCTTGAGAAAGAGGTCTCATAAGGAACCAGTCTCAACCCTGTACCCGAAAAAGGCTAAAATCCAACACTCTGTCAAAGAGGATCTGACTTTGTCTAATCCAGGGCAATCTGCCAAATTACTACCCAGGACAAGTTACTCTCCATCTTTGGATCTGGTTCCTGACAGGGTACCTTCCCCATTCTTGGAAAGACCCAGGTAGCCATCCATATACTCCACTCATTCTTCCACAAGCCTCAGGGAAGATGTGAAGAGACTGGTGAAGAAGATTATCTTAGCCCAGAGCCAGATTGGTGTTCCTTTGGATCCTACCCCTCTGGGTCAGGAGATCCATATATCTGCCACTCCCCCATTCTAGATCTTCTCTGACGGCTCTGATTCCATTGGATTTTGAGAGTTCCCAGAGCCATAATCTACCTATTAGATCTGAGGTGTTGCATTCAGTTATGAAGTTTTTGGAGCTGTCTCTACACCTTGGAGCCTCGGCACTGGATACTTGGCTCTGGCTTTCAGCTTGGAGGTTTTGCCCTGAGAGCAGGAGAGCCCTACAATTCAGAAGCTTGTCTTCTGGGATCCGATGGTCTCTCTCTCTCTCTCTCTCCCTCTGAGCCGTTATACCTTTGAGGTTGCGAAGAAAGTATTTTCAGATGGATCCTTCCCCCTCAGATCCTAAGACCACTGTCATGATGTCTCAGCACTCAGAGCTTCACCATCACCTTCCACAAGGACAGTCAGTATCAAAACCCCAGGCTCCTGCTCAGGGAATTGTAATCTCCTCATCTGATACCACCCCAGAGCACCCCACTGAGGAGATCTCTAATAATAGGATGTGTAAAAGGAAACACTTAGGATCACCAGGGGAGTCCATCACTGAAGACAGATTTCAATGAAGGTGAAGGGTCCTCATGATCACCTCCTGAAGGTGTCTCCTTTGGAGACATCCTAGACTTCCTAGGAAGAGATGCAGTTGGACATCCAGCAACCCTACATCTGAGGAATCTGTTCTCATGGAGGATTTGTACTGGACCCTCTACTTCCTGGGTGACTCTGCCTGCCAATGACCTCAATGATCTCATGGCAGGCATGTAAGGACCCAGACACCATAGAACCCATGCCTTGCAGATCAGATAGGATAATGGCACTACCAGTGGATAGACAGTTTTAGGGGAAGGGCATTCCTGTTGATGCCGTGGTCATTGCGGTGGCCATCAAGAAGGAACTAGCTGAGGAAAGTTCTACTGTCCATCCTCCCAACAGGGAGTTGCAGGCAATGAACAGATTTGGGAATTGTGTCTGTCTTTAGTGACCTTTGCTGTGAGGCCTTTGCATTATTTGGCACACTTTACTAGGCTTCAGAGGGATGTGATCAAGCAGTAATCAAATAACCTCTCTGGTGCTGTTTCTGATGAAGTTCAGGCATCTGTTGCTTCTCAATTGATGACCCTACAGTCCATACCCAATTCATCTATGAGGTTGATTTCACATGTAACTGAAGTAACCTCAAGGGCAGCAGGTTTGGGCGTTTCCATAAGGAGACAGGCCTGGATGTGCCTCTGTGAGTTTGCAAAGTCTTTCAAATCTTCCTTCATCAGTGCTCCCTTTGATGGAACATTTTTATTTGGCCCCAGAGGATGGAAAGACCCTGTCTGCTATGGACGTGTGTTTTTCAACTCCTCAAAGAACCTTTTTCAAGAATCAATGAGGTGGTTGAAAAATGTGGTTCAAAAAGTCTTAGTGTCCTTTTCAAAACACACATGGAGGAGGTTCCCCAGAGGCCTAGGAGGAAACTTGAATGGACGAAGATGCCTCCATGGCAGAGAAGGCATGCAGAAACCTGGGTTCTAGTGAATCTTTCTTTGAAAAACCCTACAAGCACTCCTGAAAGGAGACCTGATTGTCCATCTCTGGATCCCTGCATCAGAGAGCCTGGCTAGATATAACAAAAGATGCTTGGGTGTAGAGGATCATTTCCAGAGGATATATTATACCTTTTTCCCTTTCTCTCCCAATCCCAAGGAAAATCCTCAATGTTCCACACGGTCAGAGGGAACAAGCAGCAATTGATATACAAAAGCTACTAGAAAAAAAGAGTAATCCAAGAGGTCCCACCAGACCAGACAGAATCTGGAATTTACTCTAGTTTTTTTTTAAGTGCCAAAGAAAACAGGTGACTAGAGACCAATCCTGGGTCTCGCCAAACTAAACAAGACAATTCAAAGAACCAAGTTTCAGGTGGTCACGGTTCAGTACATTCTCCCATTTCTGGGCAAGGAAATTGGATGTGCTCTATAGCTCTTCAGGATGCATACTATCACATAAAGATGATCAGATGGTCCAGAAGGTACTTATGCTTCCGGCTGGGAGACAGTCATTATCAAGTCAAAGTATTGCCCTTTGGAATCACCACAGCCCCAGGGTGTTCACCAAGTGCATGGCAGTAGTAGCAGCTCACATCAGACTGCAAGGATTCCAAGTGTTTCAACATCTAGATGATTGGTTCATTACTGCTCCAACCAGGCATCAACTCATATGTGCAAGAGACCAGATTCTCCAGACTTGCTCTTGTCTGGGGATTACCACAAACTACGACAAATCTCATCTGGAACCAAATCAGACCTCAGAGCTTATACGAGCTATTCTCAATACAAAGACAATGATTGCTTCCCTTCCATTACTGAGAGCTAAGACCATAAGATTTCAAGTCAGAAAGATAATATGCAGAATCTCAATTTCAGTCCAACCTGTCCTTCAGGCTCTGGGATCAATGGTGAAAGCAATAACATTAGTACCACCCTCCAGGTTTTACACGAGCATTCTACGATGGATGTTAGCCACTCAATGGTCGATTCTTTGTCAACAAATGTCTTATAAGATACTGTTAAAGTACAATTAGTAGCGATTTCCAATTTTCATGTTGGAAGAAATGGTTCTTTTGTAGCATCTCATAAGTTAAACAAAGCTTTTTTGAAAGGTACTCTGCTCTAAAGGTCACCCTTTAAAGATCCTACCCTCCTGGAGACCTAAACCTTGTGCAGCAGTCTCTTACACAATCTCCCTTTGAATCCTCAGCTACATGTAAACTCAAATATCTTTCATGGAAGACAATTTTCTTAGTGGCCATTACCTCGACCAGATGAATTTCTGAGATCCAAGCATTGTGCTCAAAACTTCCATACTTGATTTTCCATAAAGACAGAGTTACCTTATGTACCAACCCATTATTTCTTCCAAAGGTGGAGCCAGAATCCAGTATATAAATCAATATATTAATTTGCCAGTATTCTTTCCCAAATTTTCTAACAAAGGAGAATATGTGTTACATTTATTAGATGTTCACAGACAGTTGCATTTTTACTTACATAGGACTAAAAACATCAGAAATTCTGACCAGTTATTCATTTCATATGCAGAACCAACATTGGGTAAACCAGTTATTAAAGTTACTCTGTCTAGATGGATAACAAATTGCATTTCCTTTGTGTATAACAAATTGGGCATTGCTCTGACAAAAACCTGTTCAAGCCCACTCCACCAGGTCCATGCCAACTTCTTCAGTTTTTCAATCCAGATTGTCCCTGGATGATACTTCTGCAGAAGTTACTTGGGCAACTCCCCATACCTTTATTATCATTACAAGTTACATCAGGTCTCCAGAGGAAGGGCATCTTTTGGTTCTATGGTGCTCAAGAATACCCTTCCTTGAGTCTGCCCTGGAAATTAGGTAGCTGGGGACTATGTCCCATCAGTTGAAGACAGAATGAAAATTGACAACATCAGATAAAGAAGTTATGTACTCACCATAACATTCCTTCTGTGTTGTCCATTGTCATTCTTCCTCAACTCTCCTGCCACCAACCCCCATCCTTATGGCTTCTAGAAGAATGAGTGCTTAGTGGACCGGTATGTCCTCATGTTTTTATATAAGGTCCAGATATAGCTGCTTCATAGTAATTTATATCTTTTACTTTCTACTAAGGCAGCAAACAAGATCTGAAGTAAGTGGGGTTGGTGCATTATGGGTAAGAGAGAAGCTCAAGAGATTTTGGTTGTCACGAGCTTTAGAAACAGCCGAGTCAGATCTCAGGGATTGGATCTGAACCCATCGGCTGAGGAAGAATGAAAATGGACAACACAGATGGAATGTTATGGTGAGTACGTAACTTCTTTTTTCGCCAGAAATCTCCTGTTCATTTCATTTTTTAGTAAATGTCAGATGTTTGCCAGTTTGCATGGGACAACCCCATATTAAATGCATTATGCCTCACCTTCAATAATCACATCGCCACAACAGTCAGGAAATCCTTCTATGTGGCACACCTCATCACCAAGGGCTTTTCATCCAGAAAAAAGGAGGTCATTGTCCCACTGTACTCATCCCTCATTAGACCCATTATAGAATACAACGCCCCATTTGGTATGTACCTCTCAAAACATCTGCAACAACTGGAAAGGCCGCAGAAATACCTCACTAAAAGAATCAAAGGCCTAAAGCAGATGCCCTATGCTGACCGCCTTAAAAACTCCAGCTATACTCTGTCGCATATCGTCTACTCCGAGGCAATCTCTGCTTAACATACAAGACCATGTCAAACCCAGAGCTGTTGGACATGCTACACTTAAAGAAATCCCAATCCCTCAGTGCCACATGCTCCAGGGATCTAAATCTTGTCATCACAATAAACAAAACATGCTGGAGGGGTAGGTTCCTGACCCAGAGACTTCCCAGACTCTGGAATAGACTGCCCATACATGTCAAGCAGAGCACCTCTTTGGCCCTCTTCAAAAGGAACCTTGATGATTGGATGGGAGAAAGGAAATTCACCCCGGGGATCATGTCAGTCTCCCTGCTAGACAGGGGTCCAGGGAAGTAAATAGTGTGGGAAGAAATAGCCAGGGAATTGTTATGGCTAGGCTTGTATAGGCCTTAGGTCCGATAGCCTAGTACCAACCTATGAACCTATGAAAAAGGCAAGTAGAATATTCTGGCTACCCAGAAAATGCTCAGCTTGGGCAGAAGTTCACAAACCTAAAGCTACTATTTTGGTAGCAGCCCTAGAAAAAGACCACATTGTGGAGCCCTCTGATGCAGAACCCTAAGCTGTGAACATTTTTTGTTGCCACAACATTATTCTTACTTATTCCACATTGCTCTAGTTTCTGTTTGCAAGTCCTGATATTTTACAAATTTATGTCTTTCAGTTTGTAAGACACTGTAGTCACTGGGTGTAGCAATTTCAGTAATCAATGCTATTTCTGTCTTTTTCTCTTGAACTAGAATATCCATTCTGTTTGCTGCTACCTTCTTAGCTGCTGGTATGAGGTAGTCCCATGTAAATATTACATCATCATTTTCAACAATCCTTTGCTGTTCATTTTTCCAATGTCTGTCAGTTGCCTCTTTGTTGTAACATTTATAAAGTCTCTAGTGTAACAACCTTATCACACTGTATTTCAGTATACAAACCATCAGCAATGAGTGTATCACACTCTGCAACAAGATGTGTAACTGTTTCTAGTTCTGTACTGCAAAATTTACAATTGTCTGTATCTTCTGCCTTTTCTACAGATTTTATGAAGCATCTAGCATGCAATCCACTTATCTTGGCCAGCCAATATTAACCTTTCATCTTTTGGTTTAATTTCACCTCCAACTAATTCAGTCACGTGACATGAATAGCTACAATACACTGCAAGCAGGATGTAAGATAGGCAGATGAAAGAACAGACCAGGGCACATGCACCTGCTTCATTGATCCCTAGCAACCTTATGGTCCACATGGCCTATAATGCTACTATTTCAGCAACAGAATCCAACATTTCTATCTTCCAGCACTCCTGGCTGTGATTAACCCAAATCACTGAGGATACCAAGTTAACTTTTTTTTTTTGGATCCACTCTAACGTTCCCCCTCTCATTTGGGCCACAGGTTATACAACACCATTAGGAAATGAAACAGCAAATACAAACACCGACAGCTGTGTGTGTAAAATTCCAGCCTCTGCAGTGTACCTTTATAGTGTTAAGAGAACTCAGCACTGAATGTCAGACAAGCTATCTGTAAATACTTCCATCAAAGCAGCATCACATAATCATAACATATCTCTGCTTCCCACGTGAAAACTAACTCTCCGCAAAAATGTAAAACATTTCAACTCATGATAACAACAGTAATCCCCTCTTTCTTCCTTCTAAACATATACCTGTACAGAACAGCTATTATATTTCTTCTCTCACACTTTCCCTTCTTCTCCCACTCCCATTATATCTAATATCCACATGATATATAACAAGTTTAGCACAGTGATACAATAATACTTCAGTCTTGTATGACATACAGTTATACATGACATAAAGAAGTTGGCTTGAAATATAGTTTTGTCATATACACAACTCTAAGTATGATACACTACCGCCTAAGCTTGGGGTTTCCACCTTTTGTGGGTTAAACCAGATCAAGGCCACACCCCTTTCACCATCCCTAATCCTGCCCATCTTCTCCCTTCTCCCCTCCCACATTCTGCCCATTTTGTGATGTCATGCTTACATCAGAAGGAGAAGGAACGTCCTCCATGATGCGTGTGATGCTTTTTTTTTTTTTTTTGCCAATTTACTGTGCTTTCCTGTAAAAAAAAAACAAATAGTACATTTGCCAATTTTAACAAACTCTGATAGTCTGTTTTTTTTAAAACAGAATACTGGAGTCTGTACAGCATCTGGACTACTGGAAATTTGTTTGATTTCTGGATAGTCCGTAAAAAAAACAGATCATAGGTGGCAACCCTACCTAAGCTTCGAGTTTAAAACTGCTGTTTGAGTGCATTGATTTTTGGATTTTCAACATTTAGGGGTTGTATATTTCCATTACTTTTTGATTTTGACAATGAGTGAGATGGTCACTGAAAAACCAATCAGTAAAAACAAAATGAAAACTCCAGCAAAGCTAGAACTTTCATGGAATGACCTCCCAAACCTCTCGTATCAGAGGCACATGGGATATATGCAAATGATCCTTATGAACATCAGGTGTTTCAGCTCATTGGCGATTCTGAATGCCCATGACTTGTTTCGTCATTTTACTGGACAACTTCAGGCCAATAAAGCCAAACCCCAGTAGCTGTGGATATGCATATTTCAGCCTTGTTATGACCTTGTCAGCACAGCACAAGCAGAGTGTTTGACTAAGCATTAGAAACACAGGGCTGTTATACACAGCTGATGTCCATTATCATTAGGGTCACCGCAAAAATATCCCAAACAACAAACTAAAACAATTTTTTTGAATTATTTTGGTATTATTATATTACAGTTTGTTGTATTTTAAACTTTTTTTTCACAGCAAAGTTTTTTTTTATGAAGTCTTAAAATTTATTGGCTAGGGTCAGTTAGGTAACACTCCTTTTGCATTCATTTAATGAATAAGAATTATATCTAGCTAATTAGTGGAAGGAATTGACAGTTTTCTTATTTAAGGTATTCATCCACATTCCTCTTCAGCTGCATGATCTCTGAGTTTAAAACTGCTGCTTGACTGCATTGATTTTTAGACTTTTTACATTTAAGGTTTGGATATTTTCCATCACTTTTTGATACTGCTGTTATTATATTACATTTGTTGTATTTTAAACTTAGTTTTACTATAAAGTTTCTTTTTTCTTGAAGTGTTAAAGTTGTTGGCAAGAGTCAGTTCATATTTAAGGTATTCACCTACACTCTTCTTCAGCTACAAGAGCACTGAATTTAAAACTGCTGTTTGACTGCATTGATTTTTGGATTTTTCACACCCACTCAACCAACTATTGTGCTTTTTAAACTTGGTGCCTTTTTAGCTGCCCACCCTATTGCAAATATAGAGTTTACAAGCCGCTCCCAGTGCTATTTCTACTGGCCACTGATAGCTCAAACTGATAACGCACTCTATTAGATGCTTAAACATCAAGTTTATAGTTGCAAAATTAACTTTTATTTTTACATAGAAAAGTGTTTGCATGCACAAGGATGCATGTCAACATACTTGTATTTAAAAATAAAACTTTGTTTCAAGCCAAGTTTTCAGAAAATTAACATTTAAATAACCTTCCGAACATGTAAGTGTAAAGTAGTCATGTTATTTTTACGGCATTAAAATTAATATGGTGGGAGGTGACTTGTACTTCACTTTGGGGGCCGGTATAATGAAGAGTGGAATAGCATTAGTAAATGTTTGTGAAAAATTATTTAATTGCCAACCTGTTAAATTAACATTTGGCAAAGAAATGTGAGTTTTATTTTTTGCCAAAGTGTTAATTTAACAGGTTGGCAAATATTTTTTTTTCACAAATGTACTAAAGCTATTCCACTCTTCATTATACCAGCTCCCAAAGTAACATACAATTCTCCTCCTGTCATATTAATTTTAATGCCATAAATACAGTACGACTACTTTACACTTTCATGTTTGGAAGGTTATTTAGTTAATTTTCTGAAAATGTGGCTTGAAACAAACTTTATTTTTACACAAAATAGTGTTTGCATGTACCATTGTGCATGCAAACACTTTTTTATGAAAAAATAAAACTTTTTTTCATCACTGTAGACATGATCTTTAAAGCTTGTGTTAGCTTTATTCCACATAATCCCATTTCAGCTGGTGCACTCTACAATATTCAGTGTTAATCTGAATTGTGTATTCTTCTTTTCTAAAATGTTCCTTGTTTTAACCAAAAGTCAACTGTCTGCATGTTTAACTTAGTCTGGGATCTTAGACTTGTAGTAATCCCCACAGTTATTGGAGAATTGTGAGTTGCTGCGGGATCTGCGCTTCATTTATTTCATTTGAACTGCTTTTTACTGTTTGTATTTTACTTAGTCTGAAGCCTCAGTCTTCTAGTATAACTTTATCATTTTTATGAGGAACAGGCCAAAAATATAAGGCAAAAATCTGGACATTCTGTGGAAATCTGTACAGTTGAGAGGTATGAAACACACATACACCCCCTACCTCCTTAGAAAGTGGATAGAACAACAAGTTTTGCAGTAATATACAATCTCTGAAAGATATGAAGTCTAAAGCTCAAACATCTGCCATTACCATTATTTTCTGACTTCAGTCCTCAATGATTTGCCAGAAAAACACAATTTGATGAGAAACAAACTGAAAATATGAGTCAAAAATCTGGATAATTGCACCTGACTGCAGGCACCCTTGGTTCTGCCTGTTCACTGGATATATCATTAGAATTGCTGGTGGTCAGCACTAACCTTTCAACTTTCTACCTCAGTTAAAGCTAAACAGACATAACAGCATAGTCTTTAATGGAACAACAAATACTGAATAAATTAAATTATTAAACTATGTAAATTCACTTGTTAGCAGTTTTCTGGACATTTTCCAGAAAACTAGCTGGCTCAAGCAATACCACTCATTCCTGATATCTTCAATAGCAGCATAACAATCTTCAACTCAGTAAGTTGCAAACATGCTATGGAGAATTGTATGTATGCCAGTTGACCTGGTGTGACTAAACCTACCTAGTCTTACATACATGCATACACACACCTACCTGCCTACTTCTTACAGCCGCATACCCCTACATACCTGTTTTGTACACACACACACACACACACACACACACACACACACACACACACACACACACACACACACACACACACACACACACACCTCTTAAACACTTAAAAACACACACGCACACACCTACCTCTCAGTTTTACATTTGTTCGTAGACCAAATGTCTTTTGCAATTCAAATTCCACGCTGGTGTGAAAGATGAAGCTGTAATCCATCAGTTGCACAGATGGAGAAGATGAAAACAGGTCATAAACATCTGTTCCATCTGTGCGACTGGATGCAAAGGGCATTCCTAAACAAGAATGCTCTTAAAAAAAAAAATAAAAAATGAATAAATATTTTTTTTAATTAAAAGAAAATTAATCTCTCAGCCAGCTGGTTCCAGGGGAGTGCAAGTGCACCCCCTTGCACCTGCCTGCAGATGCCCTTGCTTGAAGTATAACTCAGAACAGTGAGAAAATTGTGAATTGCTGCAGGATCTGAGTCTTGTATATATACTTATACTGCACTTTTACTCTTTACTGGCTGGATTCCTCTCTAACACATCTTCTATAAACTGTACTGAGCTGTGCAGCAATTGTTTGCAGTGCCCTGTATAGAAACAGGCAACTAGAGTTGTAATTTTCCAAATAAAACTTCCTCTGCTATTTTCTCAAGTGTCTAGCTGAGTGGTGAGCAGTTAGTTTGCCTACTGAGAAGCATTACCCCAAGAGTGTTGTTTTAGCGCAATCTTAGACTTCTTCTCCCAACCCAACAACTCTAAACTCCAATTGTACCATGCATCATAGATCAGAAAAAAGAGGATCCAAAACCAAAGTTATGTATCTTCCTAATGTCTTGTAGCCAGCCTGTTGGAAATCGGCATCCTGAGACAATGTAGGTATTATCTCATATTTACTGAAAACCACCTTTTTCTTAAGCAGACTCACACAGTATGTGAGATTTGTAGTTACACTCTGTCTTTGGAGGCAATGCTCTCTCATACAGACACTGATATCTCTAAACAGGTTGCCAGTAACACATACACTCTACACGTACTATGGTTCAGGTACAAAAACTCACTCATGCTGGGGCTCTTAAATGCAGTCTACCCAATCTCTGCCCTCAGCAATCTCCCAAATTCTCTACAAAGACAACACTCTCCAGGACACATACAACCATATCTCACAATGTCTCAGCTTCCAAGCCTATAAGGCAAACTGCCACACAACCCAATATATATTGGTCATTGCAGACTCTTGTGAGACACACTGATCCTCAGCTCACCAGGATGAACAAGAAGACAGTAATGGTCAGTTGCCTTTCAGGGACAAGGGTTGGCCAGATCATACATGCACACAGAACACTGAACCACAAGTATCAGTATGACTTTGTCATAGTCCATGTGGGTGTTATTGACTTGAGACATACAGCCCTGGGCTATGGGAAGAGACATGATGGCACTTTTAGATTATGGGTACCAGGCAGGTAATAGCCTAGCAGTGAGCAGCATTCTACCTTCTCCAAAGACGATACCACAATATAAACAGAAGATTGACTTTAACAATTGCCTTAGTTACTGGTGTCATTCTAATGGGTTCCAATATTCATCATCTTGGGAGGATGTGATCAACAGACAACACTGCTTTGCCAGGGATGGTCTGCACCTTTGGCTTTTGGATATTGGCCAAAACATTATCTACCCCTATAGTGCCTTTTTAGGGCAATGCTAGTCTGATAAGCCTTCCAGTATAGTAAATTGTATGCAAAATAAACTAAAGGTGTTACTGCTCAGTGTCTCAACAAGAAGGTCCACTTCCTGGAAGTGCTTCTCACCCTTGATAGTGTTAACATCTCTGCAGTTACTGAGACAAGGTTTAAAGCCAGTTATTGGAGAATTGTGAGTTGCTGCGGGATCTGCGCTTCATTTATTTCATTTGAACTGCTTTTTACTGTTTGTATTTTACTTAGTCTGAAGCCTCAGTCTTCTAGTATAACTTTATCATTTTTATGAGGAACAGGCCAAAAATATAAGGCAAAAATCTGGACATTCTGTGGAAATCTGTACAGTTGAGAGGTATGAAACACACATACACCCCCTACCTCCTTAGAAAGTGGATAGAACAACAAGTTTTGCAGTAATATACAATCTCTGAAAGATATGAAGTCTAAAGCTCAAACATCTGCCATTACCATTATTTTCTGACTTCAGTCCTCAATGATTTGCCAGAAAAACACAATTTGATGAGAAACAAACTGAAAATATGAGTCAAAAATCTGGATAATTGCACCTGACTGCAGGCACCCTTGGTTCTGCCTGTTCACTGGATATATCATTAGAATTGCTGGTGGTCAGCACTAACCTTTCAACTTTCTACCTCAGTTAAAGCTAAACAGACATAACAGCATAGTCTTTAATGGAACAACAAATACTGAATAAATTAAATTATTAAACCATGTAAATTCACTTGTTAGCAGTTTTCTGGACATTTTCCAGAAAACTAGCTGGCTCAAGCAATACCACTCATTCCTGATATCTTCAATAGCAGCATAACAATCTTCAACTCAGTAAGTTGCAAACATGCTATGGAGAATTGTATGTATGCCAGTTGACCTGGTGTGACTAAACCTACCTAGTCTTGCATACATGCATACACACACCTACCTGCCTACTTCTTACAGCCGCATACCCCTACATACCTGTTTTGTACACACACACACACACACACACACACACACACCTCTTAAACACTTAAAAACACACACGCACACACCTACCTCTCAGTTTTACATTTGTTCGTAGACCAAATGTCTTTTGCAATTCAAATTCCACGCTGGTGTGAAAGATGAAGCTGTAAACCATCAGTTGCACAGATGGAGAAGATGAAAACAGGTCATAAACATCTGTTCCATCTGTGCGACTGGATGCAAAGGGCATTCCTAAACAAGAATGCTCTTAAAAAAAAAAATAAAAAATGAATAAATATTTTTTTTAATTAAAAGAAAATTAATCTCTCAGCCAGCTGGTTCCAGGGGAGTGCAAGTGCACCCCCTTGCACCTGCCTGCAGATGCCCTTGCTTGAAGTATAACTCAGAACAGTGAGAAAATTGTGAATTGCTGCAGGATCTGAGTCTTGTATATATACTTATACTGCACTTTTACTCTTTACTGGCTGGATTCCTCTCTAACACATCTTCTATAAACTGTACTGAGCTGTGCAGCAATTGTTTGCAGTGCCCTGTATAGAAACAGGCAACTAGAGTTGTAATTTTCCAAATAAAACTTCCTCTGCTATTTTCTCAAGTGTCTAGCTGAGTGGTGAGCAGTTAGTTTGCCTACTGAGAAGCATTACCCCAAGAGTGTTGTTTTAGCGCAATCTTAGACTTCTTCTCCCAACCCAACAACTCTAAACTCCAATTGTACCATGCATCATAGATCAGAAAAAAGAGGATCCAAAACCAAAGTTATGTATCTTCCTAATGTCTTGTAGCCAGCCTGTTGGAAATCGGCATCCTGAGACAATGTAGGTATTATCTCATATTTACTGAAAACCACCTTTTTCTTAAGCAGACTCACACAGTATGTGAGATTTGTAGTTACACTCTGTCTTTGGAGGCAATGCTCTCTCATACAGACACTGATATCTCTAAACAGGTTGCCAGTAACACATACACTCTACACGTACTATGGTTCAGGTACAAAAACTCACTCATGCTGGGGCTCTTAAATGCAGTCTACCCAATCTCTGCCCTCAGCAATCTCCCAAATTCTCTACAAAGACAACACTCTCCAGGACACATACAACCATATCTCACAATGTCTCAGCTTCCAAGCCTATAAGGCAAACTGCCACACAACCCAATATATATTGGTCATTGCAGACTCTTGTGAGACACACTGATCCTCAGCTCACCAGGATGAACAAGAAGACAGTAATGGTCAGTTGCCTTTCAGGGACAAGGGTTGGCCAGATCATACATGCACACAGGACACTGAACCACAAGTATCAGTATGACTTTGTCATAGTCCATGTGGGTGTTATTGACTTGAGACATACAGCCCTGGGCTATGGGAAGAGACATGATGGCACTTTTAGATTATGGGTACCAGGCAGGTAATAGCCTAGCAGTGAGCAGCATTCTACCTTCTCCAAAGACGATACCACAATATAAACAGAAGATTGACTTTAACAATTGCCTTAGTTACTGGTGTCATTCTAATGGGTTCCAATATTCATCATCTTGGGAGGATGTGATCAACAGACAACACTGCTTTGCCAGGGATGGTCTGCACCTTTGGCTTTTGGATATTGGCCAAAACATTATCTACCCCTATAGTGCCTTTTTAGGGCAATGCTAGTCTGATAAGCCTTCCAGTATAGTAAATTGTATGCAAAATAAACTAAAGGTGTTACTGCTCAGTGTCTCAACAAGAAGGTCCACTTCCTGGAAGTGCTTCTCACCCTTGATAGTGTTAACATCTCTGCAGTTACTGAGACAAGGTTTAAAGCCATTATAAGCACCCCAGCAGTACAAAGCTATAATGCCTTCAACACATTTAGACCAGCTACCACACAAAAAAAGGACAAGAGGTGGGGATGTAGCAGTCTGCATAATAAGTAAGTACACCTCAAGACTGGTCAAACAATATGATATGCTTGAGCTGCTCTGCATACGACTAATCTTAGGTAAAGTCCAATACAATATCCTTGCTAGCTATATGTCCCTGTCTATGACCCAGGTTAAGCCAACCACATACCTGAACGCATTGGAGTCACTCACAATTCAGCCCAACATGATATTCTTAGGTGATTTCACTATCCCACTATAAATAGGGATACATACACAACCACTAACTTGTAGGCTGAAAGATTCCTGGATTTTGTCAATGCAAACACCTTGGAACAGATCGTCTGCACACTTAATAGGGATGCAAATATCCTGGATCTAGTAACTCACAAATATGAGGTAAAGTTGCACCCCCACCCCATGTAATGTCCTCATTGGTCAGATCAGATCACAAAGCAGTAACACTTATAATAAATATAAATACAGAACTCTCAGCAATCCCCAGGACCTTTAAGAACTTTTCCAAAGCTAACTACCTCTTATTAAGTGAAGGTATAGCCCCCCCCCAACACACACACACACACACACACACACACACACACACACACACACACACACACACATACACACACACACACACACAACTCAGAGAACACAGTTGCCTATGCAGAAGTGTTTATGGAAACCCTGTACAAGCATGTAAATAACATCATTGAAACAGCAGTACCAAACCAAAATAAACTTAACACAAACTCCAAAAACAAACCCCCTTTGTGGACCGCCAGTATAAATATGTTGTACAACAAAATTATGAGAAAACTGTCCAAAAATAGGAAGGGCTATGCCTAAAAGACAATAAAATTCTCTCATTAGTCTCAAAAAGTAACTAAGGGGAATAAGAAATTCCACCAAAGCCAACTTTGAGGCAGAAATAGCCCCTCAGGCTAAGGATAATCATAACACATTTTTCAATTATGTATACAACCTTAAAGAGAATAACACCCTATAGTAATTGGAGCTTTTTATACTGAACCAAGTGATATAGCAGATATGCTGGGTGATAAATTTAGCTCCAATTTTACCCCCAGTTATCACCAGTTTCCCTACAAGAAATACCTGCTACCATTTCTTAACCAACTATCACTAAAGAGCAGGTCCTCACTGCACTATCCTGAGCTAAAAACACTGCATCAATGGGTCCTGTTAATATCCCAGGATGCCTCCTAAAAAGCTTCCAACATGACCTGTCAACCCCACTAGAATTTATATTCAACCACAGCCTCTAGATAGGCTTCATCCCTATGGAATGCAAGATTGCAACTGTCATCCCTCTACACAAAGGCAGACCACAACAGACCCAAGGAACTACAGACCCATTAGTCTGATTAGTCTTATATGCAAGGTCATGGAAAGAATTATTATGGAACTTATAAACAAAGACACAATCTTCAAACACTGGACTCATCCTAGTTCGGTTTCCTGAAGGGCAGGTAATGCCTACTAAACTTGGTGGACTTCTTTGATAAGATCACTAGAGTCATGGACAAGGGCAAAACAGTACATACTGTCTACCTTTATATGGCAAAGGCATTTGACACAATACCTCACTTGAGTATTATAGACAAAACTCACACATTTATACATAAGTCCCTATGTCACCCGACAGATAGCCAAATGGCTCCATAAAGTTAGGGTGGGCGAATCCACCTCCACCAAGAGGCCTGTTACTAATGGTGTCCCATACAGCTCAGTACTGGGAAGTCTCCTGTTTGGAACATACCTCTTGGAAGTCAAGGCAAATGTAGAAGGCCTTTGGATGACCACATTTTCTGATGACTGCAAGCTGGACATAATCACTGAATCCCCCAAAGATGAAGATACCCTTCAGGAGGGTCTGACACAAATAAATAACTGGTGTCAGAATCATGACCTAAAACTCAGTGCCAAAAAATGCATAATCATACCCTTTGAGAAGATGACCACCCCTGAAAATTACAACATTGATAACACTCCTCTATGAATAGATTCCGTGGTAAGGGATTTGGGAACTCAGGTTGACAGCAACCTGAATTTTGATCACCAAGTGTCCATTGTAATGAGAAAATCCTTCTATGTGGCTCATCTTATAAGAAAATACATGACATCCATATCTAACAAAATCATAGTCCCACTCTACTCATCCCTCATTAGACAAATAATCAAGTATATGTAGTCTTCAACAGGTATCTGACCAGGCATTTGCAACAGATGGAGTGGTCACCAAGATTCCTCATTAACAAAATACGGGTGTAAATAATATACCCTGTGCAGACCACCTCAAAGCCCTGTTCCTGTACTTCGTCTCCTACAGACTGCTGAGGGGTGATCTGTGCCTAACCTACAAGACATTCTCAGATGCAGTCATGATGGATCTGCTACACATTTGCAAAACAAACAGCACTAGAATTACCCACTCTAAGGATCTAAGTCTAGCCTGTGACATAAACAAAACATGCTGAAGGGACTGATATGTGTCTCAGAGATTACTCTTTCTCTGGAACAGACTCCCCACTCATGTGAAACAGAGCTCTTTCCAAAGCCTATTCAAATGTAAAGTGGATGGGAAATTGCAAATTCTGCCTTGGCATGTCAGTTTGTAGATGCCTTAAGGCACACTCATATACCAAAACCATTCTAGAACCATGACCCTTGAAAATTGAGGCACAATTGGCACGGCTTTAAAAGGATGTAGGGTCATTAACCTAGTAGCCTCCTAAATGTATTCATGTTGCAATTTGTACTACCTTATTTTATTATATTTATTATATTTTTATACCAGCATTGCCTTTCCTGGACTGAACATAAAATATATACAAAAATATCTATTTGGATTGGTATTCTATCAGTTAACTCATGAAAATAAAATAAAAATAAATTAAATAAATGTGGTTTTGGCATGAACCATGGCAACAATAGCAGGAGAGTGCTGATACTACAGTGTTCCCACTATTTGGATCCAAGGAAGGTCACTCTTCCAGAGTTTGGGACACTTATTGATTTCTAAGATACTGAGGTCAACCCTCAAGAAGATAGCAGCCGTCCTGGCTCCTTACCTAGCTGTCTCCTATAGAAAGCAGTTTGATGGGGAGAAGAGGTTTTTCCTCCACATCCAAACATAGAAAAAGACATAGAGGAACAAGGGCCATTTAGAGAAATAAGTTGGCCAGGGAAATTGTATCCAGAGGCTTTCTCATTTGCATTCACCCTCTTCTCCATATCCGATCACTATTGTCAGATATTCCACCCCATCAAAAGTAGTAGCACAAAAAAAGCACAGATGCTTATCGAAAAGAAAGACTCATCCAGGAAATCCTACTAGTGTGGAAAGGTTTAAGATATTGTTACTGATTTTTTTTTGTGTCCAAGAAAAAAAAGGACCTTAAGCCCATAAAAGTTTCAGTGGCCTAAACAACTTTCTTTCACAAAGGAACTTTTAAATGTTATGACACAGGCCGACCTGCTGTTCTATTAAAAGGATACTGCATGAGCTCTTTGGCCCTGAAAGATGACTACCTGTCCATCAAAACTGGCATGGAATCATGGAGGTTTCTGGGCTTGTGAGTTAGAGCTAGCCATTTTCATTTCCAGAATATTCCATTTGGTCATAGCTTTGCTCTCAGGATGTTCACCAAATGTATGTTTGTAGTTGCAGTCAAATATAGACTGCAAGACTCTAAGGTTTTCCCCAGTCAGGATGCCTGGTTCTCCTTGGCACAGGTAAGTCTTTAACACAGAGAGAATCTGCTTAACCTGTTCTCCTCTGTCTGAGTGACAGTGAATTTAAAAACGTCCCATCTTCATCAAGTTAAAATATAGTCTTCATAGACTGATCTACAGACTATGCTGCATATTGTGCTTTTTTTCTCACTACAAGGTCATGTCCCTACAGCAAGAAATATTTATCACAAAAAACTTGTGTGTTGTTCCAGCTGAAACTTGGGAACAAGGCCCTGAGTGTGATGACAGCATCCTTTTTTAATGATCTGTCTTGACAGACTCCATACAATGTTCCTTCATTGAACATGCAGGGTTCAGCGGTCTCAGAATTCTACCTCTGTCCCCCATGCCACTCTAATGTCCAGGGTATGTTGCTGTTATCTAGCTTGAAGGGTCAGATCAGACAAACCTCTTGACATGGACTTTCAGCTCTGAACTCCATTAGTAATGGTTAATATGGATGGGTCCGCCCTAGGGATGGGAGATAAACACTTGACAGGAAGAGCTTGGAAATCAGAGTAGGCCCATTTACACATAAGCATCTAAGTAATAAAGGCACTGCTTCTGTCTATTTGTGCATTTCAGGACTGTTAATCCAACAGAGTGATTTCCATTTCACCAGACAATCTGACTATTGTCTGATATATCAGCAAACAGTGAAGAGCACCCATTGTGTCATGATGTTGCAGAGATGTGACAGTAGGACATCTTGTCCTGATGTTCTCTGTTTCTAGTGTATATCTGTGGGTAAGCAAACTCCCATGAGTGGCCTTTTGCTCAGATAGTTGCCAAGATGATTTTTTTTGTCTTTGAAGCCTCTTGATCTCTGACATCAAGTGCAACACTTTTTCATTGATCCTTCCTACAGGAAGTTGGTCAAAGGACTTTGTGTCTCATATATGACTGAATGGCCTCCTTTATGGCCCTTCGATACCAATGGTGACAAGGTTTGGCTAGAATCTAATAGCCCCATTTTTGCTCAGACTTGTTTTCCTCCTTTTGAACCTTATCTTCTATGTAAACCTATTAGACTCTAGTATTCAAAAATACTGTTTTCTTACCCATCAGGTAAGTCTTATGCCAGACTCTGTGCTCTGAAACTAACAGTGTGGCTCCTCCAATTCCATTAATGGGTAAGGGTCTAGATTTTTTGTAGTGTTATCAGTTATCACCTCAGCCCACTGACATTCTTTCCAAAAAAAAAAAAAACTGACAGAACAAATGGACTCCCTTTTCCATGTGGGTCACCACCAACAGTTCTGACCTCTTTTCTGTTTTGATTACTAACATTTTCAGGTTATCGGTTGGAACCTTTTCATTCTGGTTTAAGTTATCCCACCAAAGTTCACCTGCCCATCATTTCTGATTACCACTGAGGTCAGGATTCTGTCTTCCCAGTAAAGGTCTGTAAAGCATTTTTCCACCTCTGGCTTTTTATGAGAGATACAGTTCCTTCTTGGACACCTGCTTAATGCCTCATTGATTTTAAATTCTTATCTTGAAAAACTCTATTTTATGCACCCATTATTTCCATTTGAAGAATTACAGTGTTTCAAGCACTCTCTGTAAAACTCCTTACTTTGTTCCTTACAATAAAATGGTATTGCTTAGAACTAACCTATCTTTAATGCCAAATGTTTCCACACAGAATCTAATCAAAATCAGTTAATCTCTCTTTTTCTACCAAAATATATTAATCACAGGGATTATATCTTCCTTTATATGGATGTCTACACAGATACCTTAGGTATTATGTGGAAAAAACTAAACCACTGCCTTTTTCCATAATGCAAACCAAAAAATACCAGCAAAAAAACTGTGTAAATGCAGCCAAACGGCTAAGGAAATACAGCAACAGAAAAACAAAAAAGCTGGACCCGCAAAGCCAGGAGAAAATAACTTTTAATATCTCAAAGTAGAATTCTGAAAAGATTTCAGGTATAACCCTTCTTCAGTGCAGTATAAAACTATCTACAGCACTCTTCTTAAATACACAGAAAGGCACAACCAACCTATCAAAATGTTTAATTAATTAGATAATTAGCTCCTGGCTTTGTGGGTCTGGCATTTTTCCCATAATGCCTCATTAAATGATATCTGTATTGTGGCAGCTTGGTCTTTCTTGAACGCCTTTACAAGGCACTACAAGCTACACATTATTTCCAAGTCTAGATCTTTTGGGGTTGTTTGCATCAGGAACATATTCCCATGACAGTGGCTACCTAGAGGATTTGTTAGCCAGGGACTCTGTCTTAGTGGTATGAAGGATGGACCTGTTCTCATCAAATATGATACTTGTGTACTTATCATGATGATATCTCTACACAGAGGAGGATTAGCTTCAGTGATGTACCCTCGCTCATAACCCACATTGGCATTACATCCCCTCTGTCTTCTCCTTGCCTTCGTTTCTTCTTTTATCCTTTTACTTTTGCAACAACCTCAGAGCTAGTGAGAGATAAGGATACATAGTGCATGATGGGAAGAGAATTGATTAGTGGCAGTATAGGAACATTTTATAAGTGATGAAGTCCTTAATGCTTGCAGCACAAATCCTACTGGTTACAGAACATGGATTTTCTTGCAGATCTATTGTTATGGTCAAGTTCATTAGTCTGATATATGCTATGAATGTCAATGTATTAAACACACAGTATCTCAAACAGTGTGTATTCCTGAGCTTTTACTGCTTTCTTCCACGACTAATGCTCTAGTCTTTATTCATGACCAGTGCCCTGTACTTTTATGTGCAGTTAGGGCTTGCAGTCCAGCTGCATTGTTTTAACACTTTGCCCTCTGCCACTTGCTAATAATTAACCCCCTCTCAGTCAGCCTATTTGTTCACCATCGCCAAGGTGAGGGTTGACTAGGATGGCATCATTAAAGCAGACCTCTGTTTTTTTTTAAGCCTTAATCCCTGCAGCTGCCTAGTAATGGCCTATGAGTAAGGCATGCAGTGAGCAACAGTGCGGCACTGCCCCTCATTTCCACAAAGGCACAATGTCAACTGGACACTGTGACACACACAGGAGGCATCAATTGGCAGTTTTCCTGGTCTCCACCAGGGAAATCCAGTGTAAAGTGCATGTGCCTCTGGACTTGTGCACTCTCTCCCTCCAAAAGATGGTCACACTAATCCTGTCCTGACTGTGACATCAAGCATTCAAACTGCTAATAAAACTTGAGTCTCCAGGGCTTTATCCCTCTATGCCACTGACTCAAGATGCAGCTGTATTGTTTTATTGTAGTCCATAATTAGCTTGTAGCTGAAAAAAAAGGAGTTATGGTCCATTTCATTTACCTGATTAATAAAACTAAAAACTGAGACTTAATAACTATTTGAGTAGCAGCTAGCAGTGAACAGATGGTTGGTGCACGTTCATATAGCAGACAAAGGATTCCATTACAAGTGATTTCTGGACGCTGGCAGACATTTCGCAGTACACAGAAAGGGATGACCTCTTCCAGAATAAATGCACCTAGATACAAGTTCACTGACTGCTGTGGAGCATTTGAAAGGGCAGAAAAAATGGAGACAGTGTGAAACCATTATGAGAAGCAGTCTGAAGTTTGACAATGATTTAATATTTAGATTTCTAAATATAAATATATTTGGAGTATTTTCAGGAAGGTTGGACAATAGCTGGCATTTTCTTGGGACCTATCCCCTTTACAATTTAGAACTTTAAGTTGTTAACTTTTACCTCACTTGTTGACTCTGCTTTGGTAATCATATATCTGTACAAGGGTACAGCTAGGCATACTTTTCATACTTTTTTCTTTACTTTTATCTTGAAAATATGATGGCTTATTAAGCAAACATATATCTACTTAAAAATGTTGCCTCCACAGCAGGTTTGTTAGTTAGTTGCTGAAAAGTATACTAGTTTGTTTAAAAACAATCTTTAAGTGTTGTATGGGACAAAAAGTGAAAATGATACATACATTTATTAAGGGTACAGGGATAGCAGTAGATAAAAAATGCATGTAATTACTAATAGGTTAGGGTAATAAAATAAAGCTCTTAGTACAGCATGAAATTTGCTCGCTAAACACTTGAGCTGACATACTTAATTTAGTTTAAATTTAGCATTATTCAAATAGAAATCAAGTGTTACAGTATCAGTCAGGCAATCTATCTGCGTACTTGTTCATAGGTTCACAGGCGAGTACTAGGCTAATGGCCCTAGAGCCTTCACAAGCCTAGCCCATAGGATTGCCCTGGCATTGTGCTGTTAGTTCCCAGTGCTTGTATCAAGCAGAGCCACTGAAGTGATCCCTGGGGTGAATTTTCTATTTCCTATCCAGTCGTCAAGATTTCTCTTGAAGAGGGCTAGAGAGGTGCTCTGCTTGACATGTAGTGGAAGTCTATTCCAGAGTATGGGCAGTCTCTGGGTTAAGAACCTGTCCCTCCAGCATGTTCTGTTGATTGAGATAATAAGGTTGAGGTCTCTGAAGCATGTGGTGAGGAGGGATTGGGATTTCTTTAGATGTAGCATATCTAACAGGGCTGGGTCAGACATGACTTTGTAAATCAAGCAGAGATCGCCTCTAAGTAGGTGATATGAGACAGAGAATAACTGGATTTTTTTTAGTCTGTTCTTATAGGACATTTGTTTAAGGCCCAGTATCCTCTTTGTGAGGTACTTTTGTGGTCTCTTCAGTTGTTGCAGGTGTTTGGTGAGGTACATGCCAAATGGGGCATTGTACTCTATGATTGGTCTTATGAAGGAGGAGTAGAGGGAGATTATGACCTCCTTCATCTTGGATGTGAAACCCTTGGTAACGAGATGTGCCACATAGAAGGACTTTCTGACCACAATGGCTATGTGGTGATCAAAGGAGAGGTTGCTGTCAACCTGTGTTCCCAGATCTCTTATGACACCTTCAGTGTTCAGTGAATTGCCATCGATGTGGTAATTCATGGACACAGAGTTTTTTCTAAAGGGGATGATGACACATTTTTTGGCATTGAGTTTAGGGCCATGGTTTTGGCACCAATTGTTGGTCTCGGTGAGGCCTTTTTGTGTCAACATCATTTGAGGAGTTAATAATGGCTCCCAGCTTGCAACCATCTGTAACTTGGTCAGCCAGAGACCCTTCATGTTGGCTTGGACTTCAGAGAAGTAAATGCCAAACAGGAGGGGACCCAGGACCAATCCCTGTGGGACACCACTTGTGACTGGTCAGCAGTCTGACTTGGAGTCTGCCACTTTAATACTGTGAGTTCTATCGGTGAGCCAGTTTGCCATCCACCTAGTGACATAGGGGTTGATGCCCAGTTTAGTGAGTGTATCTATGATTCCTGAGTGGGAATGGTATCGAAGGCTTTGGCCAGATCGAGGCAGGCTGTATGAACTACCTTGCCCTCATCTACAGCTCTGGTGACTGACTCGAAGTCAACCAGGTTGAGTAGGCATGATTTACCCTTCACAAAGCCAAATTGCATGGGATCCAGGGTTTGGAGATTCCCTATGTCCTTATTTATTAGGTCCATGATATTGCGCTCCATAGCCTTACATATCAGACTCGTCAGACTAATGGGGCAATAATTCCCAGGGTCTGTAGTTGCTCCCCCTTTATGGAAAGGGATGACTGTAGCAGTGCGCCATTCAGCAGGGACAAAGACTGATGTGAGGCTGTGATTGAATAACTACAATTAGGGGTACAGGGAATAGACAAAGGATGGATGGAATTTACTAGAGGAACCTGGCAAAAGAACCAAGGTATTGGGAATAAATAATTAGAGAAGGGTAGGCTGTAACTATAGATATGATTATTTTGAGCTGCATATGAATTGCATATCTAATCTCTCTTCCCGATCTTTTCTGACCTCATCTGATTGATCCCTATAGTTATCATGCAGTGTTTTATATGCCCTGCTAATTATCCCTTTTTTTAACAGCTTCTGCTCTACATTCAAATAAAAACTCAACCAGTGCAGGTTTTTCACTTAAGATTCCCTTATCCCTCTCTCATCACCTATACTCTAACATCAATCCCTGGTAGGGAATGCAGTCTCTACCCTGAAGTCCAAATGTCTTCTTGGCCTCATCCCACTCTATTACCTTTCCCTCTCTAGTTATTTGCTCCCAATAGCTTGGTTCATTTGCCAGTTTTCTTCAATAAGTTCTAGTCCCCTGTTGCCTATTTTCTTTGCCCCTAATTGCAGTCAGCCCTATTAGCAAAATATCCTTTTTCCAGTCTCATGTTGACTTAACATACGTTCTACTACTTTATAAATATAATAGCCTGCATTATTCTCCTTAAGGAACTGCATCCAAAATCTCACTACCTCCTTATTTGTTGAGCCCCCCCCCACTTTGTCATCATCCCTTTCGACTTTGAATTATAACCTTCTACCTGTGTCATATATATAGCCTTAACTGTGTAGCTCTAAAACATCCCTTCAAATCAGGTAATCCTAAACCACCTTGCTCTTTGGGAGGGATCAACTTATCCCACTTGACCCTTACCTTTTCCCCTCTCAAATAAATTCCTTCAACTCTTTATTAATCATTGTCCACAATTTATCCTCTGATTGGTAAAAGTATGTCTGACCCATATATAAAACTACAGGGACTAAAAACATTTTCACTGCTTATATCTTACTATCCATAAGAAAAAGCTTCCATGTTCTCAGTTTTTGTATTAGTCTCTTCCTGCAGATCCTTAGCTGCCACAACAGAAGGTTTCTTAATCCATACTCTTAAATACTTCATTTTATCGTGTCCTCATAAATATGGGTATTGCTGAACCATTTCATGTGTGGATACATAATTTATGGCTATAGCCTTTATCTTCATTACTTTTATATCTCAAAAATATTTGAAGCTATAAATGCTGTCTATTCTTAATCAACTTTGATGCCTGATCAAATTAAAAGTGAATTCTGGAGGGGTACTTAGAGCAACCACTCTCGTTAGTCCAAACATCTTGGTAGATGCTTTCAAAAATTTACCTATCCCTGATGTTGTATATTTCCTTGGGTCTGCATTTAAATTTGATTTACTTGTCATTATGTTCCACTCTTCTCCCTTTCAAGACATACCTTGATGAAAGGAAATTAATATACTCACTTCTTTCTCTGATCACCTTGTTC
The DNA here is from genome assembly GCF_019279795.1 of Protopterus annectens. Taxonomy (NCBI): domain Eukaryota; kingdom Metazoa; phylum Chordata; order Ceratodontiformes; family Protopteridae; genus Protopterus; species Protopterus annectens. The sequence goes on from NC_056739.1 coordinate 483,980,750, forward strand.
TGTTCTGAGTGGGACATACAAATTGGCTATCATAATCTTTCTGTCTCATCTGTATCCCTTCAGAATTACACACTCAGTTTCCTTATTCAACAATTCTTTTTCAACTAACTGAGGGGTTCCACTGGCCAGCAATATTATTGTTTTTCTAGTCTAAGTTCCATTTTAGCTAGCACAGTAGCCATTTCTAAACTCCTGCTTAATCTGTTTATTATATTCTGTTTCATCTAGATGCGGCTCCTGAAGTATAACAACATGGGGTTTCATCTTTCCAAAAAAACACCATAACAATGCGAGTATTTAACCAGATCAATTTATATGTTATCATTCCAAGTTATCATTCTCAAATCCTCAGATAACATCCTTGTGTTATTAACATATGTAGCCTTTGCTTCTCAACCTGTCATATTTTCAAAACAGTGAGTATTTTGTTTCCAAATGAATTTTAATGTTATGTATACATTGTGTGTCTACTTTTTTCTTCAACTTTCTTTTAAGCACTTTTCTTAAAACAAACACTCCAATCTTAATAACTCTATACACTTTGAACATTCATCCATCCAGCCTCAACCCCTTTTCCCCATTTTGCACATATTTACTGATAATTCTTCCAAGATAACAGCTTTAGCTCTTTGTCATGCAGCCCCTCCCCAACTCTTCCTCCAATCAACATGAGGAATAGTATTTAAGCATACCTGTGTGAGTTTTGCAGCATGGATAATATAGCACATATACCCCCTCAACTTTATTTCATCTTTTCTTTGTTTGCCAGGATGGCGACTTATTCTTAATAATAATTGTTTCATTCCCCCAAAACCCAGCATCAAAGCATTTTAAATTAAAAAAAAAACTTTGCAACATACTGTTCCCTTTTGTTTCATTTACATCGAGTTTTGACAGAAATACTTTAAAAATATCTTCAGCATTACATTTTTGAAATAATGACACCACTTGCATTATTACTCACTGCTCATCTTTTGTTTTTGGATTCACAAATTGTAATAAAAATGTTTGAAACTGTTAATAATGCTGATATGCTTGCGCTAGCATTATGCACTCAAAAAAGCTCACTTCTGTCATTTTTATTCAGCTATGTTGTTTTCACAAAATTGTCAATTAGTTTTTCTAACATCAAACAAAATAAGTCAATTAAAATTCTTAATTTTAAAATCATCATATTGCAGTGGTTTATTTTACCCTTCAATTCACCTCCCCATGAAGAACTGCTGTTAGTAATTTACAATGTCTCCTTAACTCCAGTACTTTAACTTGCACTAAACAGCCTCATTATGCCAATTTCTATATTAGCTGCTACAAGCCAGTGCTGCAACTAGGGCACATAGGTTCATAGATTAGTACTAGGCTAGCTGCCCTTGTGGGCCATTTTAAGCCTAGGCAATTATCCCATGTGAGAATCAAACCCTGTAGTTTGTGTTTGTAAGGTGAACACCTTAACCATCATGCCAACCTCCTCACATTTCTAGTCATACTTTGTGATTCCACACTTCTAGCCAGTCAAATCATGACTTATTCGTTCATGCATGATCACTGATTGGAACTCCCGAATCTATGAACCAGATCAATGAAACACATTTTTACAGCAATCAAAGATAATCAGTTGGCAAAAGTTAACTAAGTGAAATGGTTTAAGTAAAACAGAGTACTTTTTCAATCTTTAAAAATCTAAGTTTTTCTCCCTAATTGAGCTCTCCAGCTTTACAGATTCAGTCTGCCGTATTTCTGCTCTGCTTTGGTGGTGGCAGTCTGTAGCTCTGAGTCTGAGCTCTTGGTTTTCTTGCCAGGGAAATGGTTATCCAAGCACCATTTTTCTTGTAAACAATGGGAAGGGATCTTCTCAGATGCAGTTTCACATTTCGTGAACATATCTCAGACTAATACTGCCCCAGCATCCCTTGCTGATACTGGCTGATCGTTACAAGTGCAGCTTTGGACTCTAGGTAGGTTTTTGCTGCTCCTGAATATATGGCCTTGAAATATGCAGGCTAAAGAACCTTTAATTTGTTTTTCCCTACTGCTTCTCATTGCAGGAATACACTGATTTCTTCTTAGCCTAGTAAATGCCATATAGCCATTATCCAAATATATACAAGCATCTCTCAGCTTCAAAGTCTTCCCATTTCCCACAACTTTGTTAACAGCAGATATTTTAGTCGATAAGTCTGTACTTTCACAATTCTGGACTTGAGATACTTTTTCACTGCCCCATTACCAGGCAAAAATATCAAATGTGTTCTCTCCAACATCAGTTCCTGTGCAGACAGCCTTGTCCATGTGTGGATTAACTCTTTGATAGAAAAGCTCTTTGATAAAATAAAACAATTATTTTCCTCTGGCTTTACAGGGTAACATACAAAATGCAAATCCCCCCTTCATCAGAGTGTCTTCCAGTGCAGTTTTTGTTTTGTTTTTTTTTCTTCACAGTTCTTCCTGCATCCATCTTGTGAGAGTGACTGGACTGTATCAGAGTGATTAGTAGCATACTTTCTCTCTTTACCAGACTCTTTTTATTTGTAGTGACATAGTCTGTCATTTCTCCACTGATATTCAATGTTTCATTGAACATTTTGTCAGTTTTGTCCCAGTGGCAGATGTAGTAACTTCAATAATAACTGATTTTTCAATATAACCATGTTTTTTGAAACCTTCTCCTATGAGATGGCATATAGCTGCTCTCTAGAACACATTTCAGGTGGAGACTCCATTGTGAGACACAGATGTGTCCCTCATCAGGCTGGATAAGGAGGAAGTCATGGTTAGTTGTTTATCAGGTGCCAGAATCCGCCATATCACCCATACACTCAAGTCTCTCAACAAGTACTGTTATGACTCTGTCATAGTCCCTGTTGGCATGAATGACTTGAGACGTACCTCCCTGGACTATATGAAGAGAGACATGATTGAGCTCACTGAGTGTGTATTTCATTATACGTTAGTATATTCCTAGCCTTAAGCAGCATTCTACTGTCACCCAGAATGATGCCTCAATACAAACAGAAAATGATAGACTTTAACAATTGGCTTAGTTTCTGTTATCATTCCAAGGGGATCCAGTACCTGACAGCCTAGGATGACATGATTGGCAAACCATGATGCTTTGCCAGAGATGGCCTGCATCTGTCTCCCTTGGGCTTCAGGCTCTTGCCTCCCCCATAGTGCCTTTTTTAGGCAATGCCATGAGGTCAAAACTACCAACATGAACATTTCATCAAAATGTAAATTAAAGGTCATGCTGCTAAATGCTAGGAGTCTAAACATGAAACTGCACTCATTGCAAGCATTCTTAACCCTGGAAGATGCTTGCATTTGTACAGTCACAAAAACATGGTTCAAAGTTGTGGAGAGCACCCCAGCCATACCAGGTTACTCATCCTGTCATACATTCAGACTCCAAACCATGGGTAGCAAAGCAAAAGGAGGTGGAGTTGCAATATATAATAAAGACATACACACCTCCAGACTGGTCAAACAGTATGATGCACAGGAAACACTCCAGGTGCAGTTAACAATTGACAAGACCCCTTTTCAAATCATAGCTAGCTGTAGGCCGTCAACTTTGACTCAAGATGTCCACTCCACCTATCTGGACCTCTTCGAATCTATCAAGATTCAACCCTTTACCCTGATCCTGGGTGAATTTAATTACCCAACCATAGACTGGAAAAAATACTCATGCCAAAACACAAATGCCCAGAGATTCTTTGATTTTGTCAATGCAAATGCCTTGGACCAATTGGTCAACACCCCAACAAGAGGTGAAAATATCTTGAACTTGATATTAACCAACATGAGTAACCACTGCAGCATAATCTAGAGTGTCATCATCCCTGGTAAGATCCAACCACAAATTGGTCACTTTCAAAGTCACCACCCCCCCCCCCCCCCTCACAGCTAGGGTCAAACAAAAAAACTTTTCCAAAGCTAATTACAACCTCCTGATGGAAGGTATAAACAGCTTCACAGCTTCCTCCCCCTCCATAGGAACTGACACATATGTCCAAACCTGTACCAAAGTACTATATGAGCATTTATATGGCTGCATGGAATCAGGAATACCCGACAGGACAAAATCCTCCTCCTCAAGGAAGAGGAAACCTGTCTGGTGGACATCTGCAATAAATAAACTCTATAATAAAAGGAAAGAAAATGCTGTCCAGGATCAAGAAGGAGCAGGTGCCTAATTGGAAGCAATCTCTCACCCTCAGCAAGCAAATAACAGCACTAGTGAAACCCTCCAAAGCAAACTTGGAGTCCAAACTGGCCACATCTACTTAAGACAATCATAAGGCTTTCTTCACATATGTTTGCAGTCTCAAGGGAAGCACCCAGATCTGCTCAGAACTGGTGGTCAAGGACACCACATACACAAATGCTGTAGATATAGCCAACCTGCTGGCAGACAGGTTCATTAAAAACTTCACTACTCTGTCCTCCCATCAGTAAAACAGGACATCCCCAGTACCTGCCCCCCTCCCCTTATCTCTAGGGAGCAAGTCATCACTGCCATCTCAAATGCAAAAATACAGCCTCCATGGGACCCAATAACATCCCAGGCTGCATCCTACATGAACTCAGGCAGGAACCTGCAGCACCATTAGGCACCCTATTCAACCAAAGCCTGAGTACTGGCTTTGTCCCAGTCAAGTGGAGGGCAGCCACTGTCATCCCTTTGCACAAAGGTAGAGCATCACCAATCCTATAAACTATAGACCCATCAGCCTAACTAGCCTGATCTGCAAGGCCATCGAGTGGATTATCATGGACCTCATTAACAAGAACATTGGCAACCTCCAGACACTCGATCCCACACAGTTTGGTTTCATCAAGGGGAGGTCATGCCTGTTAAATTTGGTCGACTTCTTTGAGACAGTCATCAAGGCCATGGACGAGGGGAAGACGGTCCACACCGCTACCTTGACCTGGCTAAAGCCTTCGATACTATTGCCCACTCAGGTATAATACATAAACCCTCTCAATTAGGCATCAATTCATATGTTACCAGATGGGTAGCAAACTGGCTCACTGATAGAACCCACCTAGTCAAAATAGAGGAACCCACCTCAAGCATTAGACCCATAATGAGTGGTGTAGCCCAGGAATTGGTCTTGGGGCCTCTGCTGTTTGGGATATACTTTTCTAAAGTGCAGACCAAAACCAGTGGGATATGCCTGACCAAGTTTGCAGATGACTGCAAGCTGGGTGCTGTCATCAATTCCCCTAGTGATGTGGACATCCTCCAAGAGGATCTCACCCAAATAAATGACTGGTGCCAGAAACGTGGCCTCAAACTGAATGCCAAAAAATGCAACATCATCCCCTTTGGGGAGAGTGATGTCCCCACAAATTATCACATTAACAACAAGGTCCTAAGCACACAATCATTCATGAGGGACTTGGGCACCCAGGTTAATAGAAAATGTTTGGCCACCATATTGCCTCCATTGTACGGAAAGCTTTCTACATGGCCCACCTCATTAGTAAGGGTATCTCATCCAGGGACAAGGTGGTCATAACAGCCCTGTATTCTTCCCTTATAAGACCCATTACTGGGTACAATACCCCTTTCAGCATGTACCTCACAAAGCACGTACTGCAGCTGGGGAGACCACAGAGGTTCCTCACCAGGAGAATCCAGGGCCTCAAACATCTGCCCTACATAAGCTAAAGGCCCTGTCCCTCTATTCAATCTGCAACAGAGGTGACCTCTGTCTGGCATATAAAGCAATCTCAGACCCCACCCTGATGGGACTGCTGCATATCCACAAGTTAAGCTCCACTCAAGTAACCCACATGCACAACCTCAATGTCTGTGACATCAATAGGACTTGTTGGCAGGACAAATTTGTGCCCCAGACACTCCCTCTTTTGTGGAATAGACTCCCTCTCCATGTCAAGCAGAGTACCTCATTAACCCTTTTTAAGCGCAACCTGGATAACTGGAAGGGGAACAGAAAATACACTCCAGGGATTCCACTGCTGGACAGTGGCACAGGGTGCTGACTTGTTGGAACATGGGCAAAATTCTTGGCTAGGCTTGTAAGGGCCTCAGGGCCAATAGCCTAGTAAATTCCTATGATCCTATGAAAACAACAGCATTTTTTTTCCAGTTAACACTCTCTTCTGTTTAGTTCTTCAACATCTTAATGGATGGCAGCAAACTAAATAGAAGAAATTCTTACCCATGGAACTTCAACATAATTGTCACTTGGATTGTTTTACAAGGGCTAGATCCTTCGTATTGTAATATATCAATGCTTTGTGGCTATTTAAACCACTTATTTAATTTGGTTCTGGCTTGTTCATTAATCAGAGTTTCTCAGCAGTCTCTGCTTGTATACAAACCTTTCTACAAACAGCAGCAACTGAACCCTCTGTCAAGTTAAGTCCTTCCTAAAAGGAAATGTTCATTTAAGACAGCCAAGAAGACATTCCAGTTCCCCTTAATATTTATTATTTTATTTATTTTATCGACATTTGATTACTGAGAAATTCCTACAAGGTAGGTGCCCATTTTCAGTAGAGGGCTAGGAGGAAAGCTTCAGATATTACAAAAACATGTTATGGGTTCAGAGGGAAGTACTAGGCTAGCTGTCCTTGTGGGCCATTTTTAAGTCTAGGCAAATTCCCTTTTTGTGCTCAAAATAACCTGTCCCATTTGTTTATAGATTGGCCTTACTCATCCCATGACTGATAATTATATATTACCCCTAATAAGAATAACTGGGAGCATACCATAGATAATTTGAGAGGACCCATGCAACGGATAAAGCATTTGAGAGCTACCTTGGTCCATTAGTAGTACAGGGTGCAGACCTGGGGTAAATTATCTGTTTCTCATCCATAGAGCTAAGTTGCACTTGAAAATGGACAGGGATGAACTTTCTTTTATGTGGATGGGGAGTCTGTTCCACAGCTGTGGTATCCCATGCAAAATATACCTGTCCCTCCAAACCATTCTGCTGATGTTGCAGAAGAGGTTTACATCCCTAAACTACTCAGATGCCACTGGACTTGCTGATGTTCAGTAAATCTATCAGTAATGATCAGAAGATGCCTTGTATGCCAGACACATGTCACCTCTTAGCAGTCTGTAGGATTCTGAGCATAGTGACAGGACTTTGAGTCAGTCCATGTAGGACATGTTGTTTAGGCCTTGTATCAATTTAGTAAAGTATGTCTGTGGGCATTCCTGTTTTTGCATGTGTCTGAACATGACAAACAGGCTATTATATTCAATGACTGGCCTAATGAAGGCTGAGGAAAAGGAGACAATCACATTCCTAGATCTAGGTACAATCCCTTTGTTTATAAACTGTGTAATATAGAAGGACTTTCTTAAAACAATAGACACATGTTGGTCAAAGGTCACTGTCCAAATAAGTTCCACACAGCTGGTCAGCTCTTAAGGAAGCAGTGTCAATATGGTTGTTCCCTGGCATAGATCACTTCCTAAAAGATAAAATAATATATTTTTGTCATTTAGTTTCAGACCATGATTTTGACAACAATTATTTATTTGAGACAATCCTTCCAGCAGGATTACCAAGTCATTTGGGGATTCAGTGTTGTGGAGGTAATTTCCTCTATTTTGATTATCTGCATCCTATCTGTGTGCCAGTTGGCAATCCAGCGAATGACATATGGGTTTATTCCCAGTTTATTTTTTATACTATGCCTGAGTAGGAAATGAGTCAAAAGCTTTGTCCAGGTTGAGGTATGTAGTATTTTGCCTTCATCCATTGCTTTGGTGACCTGCCCTTAACGAATCCAAACTGAGATGGGTCCAATGTTTGGAAATTCCCTATGCTTTGACTGATTAATTTTATGGCTTTGCATATGAGGCTGGACAGACTTCTAGGTCTGTAATTGCCTGGGTCTGTGAAAGGTCCTCCATCACACAGGGGAATGACTATAGTTGTTCTCCATTAACTTGGCACAAAACCTGTATGGTGGCTTAGATCAAACAATGTTATTAAGGGTGTGGCTATATTGTGCTTCATGCTGTTTAAGATGCATCCAAATATATTGTCAGGATCCACTGAGGCAGTATTTTTAGCTTTTGATAGCACTTTTTAAGATTTGGTCTTGTGATAGTTGGAGGTGAGACAGTATCAGGTTTATCTTAAAGGGTAGACATAGGAGAGAGAGGGGTAAAGTTAGAACTAAATGTACTGGCCAGTACGTTCTCCATATCGTCACCCTCATTGTGGGTAACATTATTCACAATTAGCTCAGCAAATTGCTGTATTGTTTTTGAGATTACAAACATAACTAAAAAATGCCTTGTGATTGTCTTTGGCTTGGGTAGCTATTTTAGCCTCAAACTTGACTTTGATGCATTTTGTTAAGCTCCTAGGTTTGTTTGTTTCAGTGACAAGGGCTCTAGCATTCTGGGAATTACTCTTCTTACTTTTGGTCCAAATTATTTTATTTTTATAATAAAGCTAGATGATATTATGGTTCCACCATGTGGGTTTGTTTCCGGGGTTTGCCCTGCACTTGTTCATACGGGGTACAGCAGCATCTTTACAGCTGTTTACATGGTGCTGTAGAATGGTGGTAGTGTACATTTCTATGTATTTAGTGTTAGTGACAGTAACTAGGTTTGGTGGCGATCTGAGGCTTGCCAAAGTATTACTTAGGAGTAGACAGCTAGTCTTAAAAAAATTCTAAAGTTACCTTGTGTGGAAGTGATCTCTGGTTTCAGTTTTATTTCAAAGGAGACTGCCTCATGGTCAGACCTAACAAGTTATGAAGATTCATAAGGGATGGTGCAACATATTCCCATATTTGAAATTTTTGTTATGGAAATTACCTTTATCTTTCTTTGCACAAGCAGATTCAGTAGATATAAAATATCTCATAAAGAATAGTTTTTGATTGTCATTGACTCAGGTAGAAGGATTTCACTTATAGACTGTCATGTATAAACCATCTTGCATAGTCTTTTATAAGTAAAGAGTTTCAATGAAGACAGATTTAACTTTCATGCTAAATGTTGGATATTAACAATTACTACGAATCATTCTAAATAACTACAATTCTTTTATCCGCACTTCCATTATAAAAGGTAAAATCTCCTGCATGTTTTTGATCTGCTTAAACAATTTTGATATTACACCAGAACAGTTAGTGAGCTCACAGAAATTGGTAAGAGATTTTTTTATTATTCAAGAAATCCCTGGGCAGTGTATTACACTTTTTTTGCAGAGGTTTATTACAATGTAACAAAGTCAGGGCGCTTCTGCAGAATCAGCAGCATGCTTTGTGAATGTTTCTACACAAGTTTACCAGCCACTACAAGTTGCTGGCACAATCAAGAGGTTAGGCAGGCTTTGGTATGGTTGTGGTACAGTATATCCATATACTGCCCAGCAATCTATCCAGTGGTTATCGTTTACAGTTACAGTGACCCTCCATGAAATAAACAGATCAGTTGTTTAATGTAGTATAACAGTAACATCTTCCAGGAGAAGTCACTGTAACAGTCCTTCCCATAAGGGAGTTTTACAAAGTTTATTAGAACTGTATTATTTACAATGTTTTAAATTTACTGATTTGAATAGTTGCATTAGTTATATTGTTTTACAAATGATAACAGTCAGTAACAAAATATATTTCCCTGTGGAAGCTAGAAAGGCTGAGACAGTAGAATAAATCTCCTAGCATTATTGACTGTGTTACGGTAACTCATGCACTAATCAAGGTTCCATAGAAGGTTGCCACAAGTCAAACATTGGTCCTCATAGGCATAAAAGGAGAAGTGAAGAACGCAATGGTAAATAAACCCAAATGTCATAATTTGCTAAAACCATGACCTGTCCTTGAAGCAGTACTGCTATGGTAAGTATATTACACAGTGTACTTTCTCTTTCATGAAGACTTTATCTCTAGCTAGGAACATTTCTAATGCAATTTTGGAAGGTAGTAATTCTAGGTTCTGTTCATGTTTAGTTCTCCTCTTTTCTTTTTGGTTTTATTTTTTTTTTATTTAATTTTTTTTTTACTAGGGATGTTGTGTCATAGGTGAGGAAAACAGGATCTTCCAAGGAGCTTCACTCTTAAATAAAACATTCAGTTAATACCAGGTTTGAACAATAATTTAGATTATAATTAAAAAAGAAACCATGGATGCCTTTCAGTAAATAAAGAAGTTATTTATATAATAACACTTTACGTGTTGCCATTCATTTTTACATTTGTTAACCGGGAAATTCCGACTGGACCAGGTAGTATACCAAATGCCATATTTTGACAGCAGTTCTTAACACTTCTGATATGAACAGGATGAGTGTATAGTTAGAGAAAAAGAAAGCCTTTTAGCTGGGGTTTTCCCATTGAACAAATTCTGAAATAAGTTAAATATTAATAATCAGTTCATGAAGGTAGGGATACACCTAATTATGTTACAGTAAAGGTCCATTCAAGTGAAGAATAAGTCTGAAAATAGTAATACTTCAGATAGAATAATATCTAAGCAGTGTGTGGTGAGTGCTGAGATAGAAAGGATTATAATATCTGACTGGGATACATTTATAATAAACAGAGTGGTAGCCAGTTTTTTGTGGATAAAGGGTCCAGCTTTTACATACAAGCTGGTTACAAACATGAAAAAGTTTATTCAGTAAGCATATTCTGTGTGTGTGTGTGTGTGTATATATACATATGATGATTTAACAGAACCACATATTTATGTTTATCTGGAACCTTACAAGAAATATTTTTTTTCTTTAGATGTACCTGTTTGACCTAACTACAGAAGTATATTTTCAGTGTAGTTTGTATGATAGCAGCTTCATTTCATTTTACTTCATTTTTGCTTTTTCATGTTTTTCTTGTTTCTTCCAGCAGTTTTAAGTGACAGCTGAGCTTTGGGTGCTTGTCACAAGCTATGGAGGGTAAAAACATATTCATCTTGAAAATTCTGTCTGATTTTCTCCACAAGCACAACTGTTCAATCTGAGTGAAAAGGTATATTTTCATTGTGTCTTCTGCATTTTATTTTAAATGGCTTAATTTTTGTTGCATTTGTACCATCCCTTCCAACACTTTTGGTGGTTCAAGGTGCTTGTCAGAGTCTAAGAAACGTAAAAGCATATTCATAGTGAGTGGCCGTGAGTGACGCAAAAATACATCTCTGTGATATTTGCTGGGTGGCCATCATAGACAGGATCAAGAGGTAAAATGGGAGACTCTTAATTATTTAAATGTTCAAATAACTTACTTAATGGTTTAGACTGTGACTGTGATATTCTGATTTTACATAAGCTACTGTAGTACTGGCAGGTACTTAACTGTACTAAACTTTTGTACTGCTGTTGCTGTTTTAACATATTTATTTTAACTTGTTTAAGTAAACATACCTCAAGACTGTGGTGGTTTTGCTGCGGTAGCGTTGTCGCCTCACAGTTAGACGTTGCCCGTTTGATTCTCATTTAGAGCGTCTTCTGTGTGGCAACATGCATGAATGGGCATTCCTTCGTTGAAGGTTGTGTGTTAGGCCTGGCAAGCCAGCATGTAAAACTCTACTGCCAATCATTAGTGGACCGGAGTTCCGCTGTGGCGACCCCTAACCGGGAAAAGCCGAAAGACACAAACAAAGTAAACATGCCTCAAGGTTAAATCACTCCACTGTTATTAGTTTGTCATTGCATACTTGAGCTTGTACAATATTCAAGCTATTATATTGTATGTGTGCATGAATATGATTATGTAGGAATTGAAATATCCAAATGCTGATGTAACTAACATAGACAGCAAAAGGTTGACAAAAAAAAAATGTGACAGGTCACCAAGCATGCACCAAGGAATAAGTTTGGAGCATGCAGGTGAAAAACTTGTGCACCCCATAGCCCCTAATAAATATATATTCTAACTCTGAGATTGCACAATACCAGGAATAGGACATATTCTCGAAATCCCAGTAATGCAATCATTTCACACACCTGTCAGACATGTTTTTAGTTGATCAAATTATATCAGCAAAACATATGTCAACTTTAACGGCAATTGACTAAATTACTGGCTCCCATGTAAGTGTGTGTGTGTGTGTGTGTGTGTGTGTGTGTGTGTGTGTGTGTGTGTGTGTGTGTGTATGTGTGTGTGTGTGTGTGTGTGTGTGTGTTTTAGCTCTGTTCTGAAGGTTGTGTACTCTGCTAAATGATTGTTTGAATTCTGCTGTAGCACACACTGCTAAATATAACACTGACAATAGATGATTTGGTCAAATTGACTAATGGTAATGTGACACCCCAAACCCAAGAGAAAATGGGGAAAAAGGGGGTTGATGATGAAAACTTAACAGATTTAATAACCAATTAGAGCTTCTAAGGAAGGATGAGGGTAGTAGCAATGCTGACAGGATTATCAGTGTACAAAAGTCAGGACAGCTCAAATTAATTCATATTGCACACTTATGGGGAATTTCAGACAGGAATGCTGTACTGATGACATCTCAGTAAACATGAGCTGTATCAAATGATTCTACTAGTAATACAGTCTTTACAAGGCATATAGGAGAATCAAAACACTAAGTCTGTAGCAGAATCACTGACGTATAATGAAACACATCCTGAAAATGTTAAAAAAGCCACATTACATTCTTCACTTAGGGAACATATAAATGTGGGTTGGTACTCTAAAAGGCAATGTTTTCCAAATCACCCTCACAATTTAAGTGATGACCCCCTTGAAGGTATGTCAAAACAAAATATGAGTACTGTTCCTCAGGATTTGCCACTTAACAGCTACCCCTCACAAGCTTCTGAGGTTGAGGTGCTATGCCACATAAGGTGCATGACGTAACACACGCTGACAATCCTGGGAAAAGAAAATGAAGAGGAGAGAATATGGGGGAATTGTTACCCCTGGATATCTTTAAATTTGCAAAAATTCCCACAATTCTTAAGGAAGAAGGAGTCTCCAACATTGGGGATATTTTAATATTAGGGAATCCCATGTTAAGAAAGGTTGTTTAACTTCTAAAAAAATCTGCAGAAAGAAAGAGTAGCAGTATTATGCTTATGGAGGATTAAAACTTTTTGATATTAAAACTACTCTAAATAAATTTATTATGGGTATCCTACATTATAAATACATTATATTATTTATGCAGGTATAGGTGACTTTTATGTCACACCCCTTGCTGATATGATTCTGAATGCAAAGTGAAAATAACATTTATTGATACCTTTCCTTCTCCAGGATTGACACACTGTCAATATACAAAATACATATATTTTAACAATTGGTTTAGGTCATTTGACCTGTGAAAGGATGAATGGGGCATATACTGGGAAGATGCCATCTTTGACTATGTCATGCTTTCTATGATCTGACTGCATTTGAGTTAGACAGGAGGGTTTGACTGTACTGCCACCTGTGGATAAAACATTTTTTAGATAAATATGTAGCTTTTTTTCAGTAATGAGAAATACTGGTAATTATTGAAGCTGGAACCTTTAAAACTCTTCATATATAATTTCCAGATTTTAACCAAATTTGAATGTTGGCAAGACTGGATCCAGGCTAGGGAAATAATAATAATAACAGCTCATAAAACTGTCCGAGGCTCAGTCATTGTAACAGACCAGGAATATGAAATACTAGTGGTACATATTATTAAAGTTACCAAAACTCCAATACCAAATTTAGATTGACAGGGTCTTATCATCATACAGGTGTGAATTCTGAGTTTCATGAAGAATGGCTAAAAAATAATGAATCGCTCAGACAACAGGTCTACAATCCTACCTTGAAACTAATTATCCATTCTTTGACTGGAACAGTACGGCTAATGGTACCCATCATGAGGCAAATTTTAAAGTACAGCTTGCAAACAAGAAATACAACAAGAAAAGCTTCTTCAGGTATTTCAGTACATCTGGTGTTTGACCCCTTAGAACAGCTACTGCATTCATTGTGTACTTTATGAAGGCAGCTTCCTTCTTCCATGCACAATATACTGTGTGACATTTAGCACATCTGATGTAAGTTGTCCTTCAGTAGATAATACCAGTTATGCTGCTTTACAGAAAATAAACAAAAACACCAATATGAGCCCTGGTAAAATTTTTGGCTTTTTTGATTAAACAAATAAAATATATTTTGCTGAAAATTTCCAGGCATATATTTACATTCCTATTACAATACTGACCCGTTCCAATGGTCTGGAAGATAACATTGTGTGTATTCACTAAGGTGGACAGCAGAGTTGATTTGTCATCCAATCAGTTTTATATCAAGCACTTTGGAAGGGTTTTTAAAGATGTCTCAATTTTATTGATGACAACCAAAATATATTCTTTGTCAGAAGATACTATACAGTATGGATTTTTTTTCCATGGAAGGTCTGCCTAATATATTTGGTGGATTTTTATGAGCCTGTTCCAAATGCTTTAGATTTTGGACTTTTAGTAATAATTTTTCATTTAGACTTAGCCCGTGACTTCAACTCATTGCCATATACTATTATTAACAGCTTAATAACTTTAAAGGTTAATTCACACACAGTTACCTGGATTATAGACTAGTTAACTAACAGGTTTAACAGAGTAACATTACTGAACTGGGGTCTTACTGGATTGTACTTCAGAATGGATGAGGATGGACCAAGGTATCCTCCAGGGATCTCTTCCAGGACCTGTTTTGCTTATTCAAAAATTTTTGGACCCATACTGCCATTGATGTCAGGACCTTAATCCTGGAAGTCTCATCCTTGGAGGTTTCCCAGTGTACCCACACTGGGAAGGCCTGTCTTTTTCTCACTTTGGTGAATGCTCCTGTGTATGAGGACTCCTGCTCCAGATACAGATTTCTAAAGGGATGAAACTTGCAAGATAGGCAAAGTGATACGGAGTCAGCAATAGCAATCATACAGTAACTTGTGGTAACTTTTACTTACCCTAAGTTTCCTCCCAATGTGCTGACTCACTTGCTGTCAGATGAGTGGTTAATGAGAGGAGTGACCATGTAGATATGTGTCACCCCCCTGACCTCCCAAACATCCAGTCTAATATCTTTTTATGCCATGAGCTCATGGCCTCTTTCTGAACTGTGGAAAGAGCTCCATCCAGCATGTTGCTTTCCCTAAGATAAGAAAGGCTATCCTCCTTACACGTGCTGTCAAGCACCTGAGTTACTACCTGAACTTGGGACATCTGGGCCATAGTCGAGGCTTTATTTCTCTGTGCAACCAGTGTAGGTTACCTCTTTGGTTTAATGTTGTTTTTTAAACTGTTTTAATGTCTTTATTTAATTAAAACTTAAAACACAGGCAAGCATGCATTTATGCAAAGAAAAAAAATCATGTTAACAAGTTCACAGTTGAAAACCTTATATACATCATACATATATTCTATTACACAATTATCATCAATCCAACATTACATAAATTGCTCAGTTCCTACCTCCTTTAAACCACACTCTTTCTCCAAAATATTATTCTGCATATACTGTTCCCAGTATCCATTTTTTCTATGTAATTTGATCAAACCATTGTCTAAATATTCTACTATATCCAGTTATTTTATCTCTGTTATAATATTCACTGCTTCAAATAGTCAGTTTAGACTTTGATTTCCATTTTCTAGTAATTGCTTTTTTTTTTTTAGAAGTCAGCACAAGTAAACTCAGCAAGGCCTTACTATGTCTAGGCAACAGAGACTGTGTATCACAGCTCAAAAAAATATTTCCCAAAGCACACTGATCCATAGCCATCAGTTTTGGCAACACCCTTATCATTCTTTAAGCTACTATACACATTAACACTTTATAAACATTGAGTGAAATTGAAATGGGCCTATATATGAAGCAGGGTCTGATGTGTCTTTACCATCTTTAGGTATTATTGCTATCACAGCTTTTTTTCAGGATGCTGGTGCTTCCCCTCCTTTTAAAATACTATTAAACAAAACCATCCAGATAATTATCACTTTCTTCTCTCCTAGCTTCCAAACTTCCACAGGAATATCATCTATTCCTGAAGGCTTTCCTTCAGAATAATTATATGTCACCATTTTTATCTTGTTTCATCCTATCCTAGCTATTAATTAATTCTAACTCTAACTCTGGCATACTTAAGTCTTCCATAAATATTTCCATGTGTTGTTTTTCATGATTTCTACATTCCTCTGGTTTACACAAATTCTCATACAATTTGTGAACTATCTAATAACTCTATAGGATCTATGGTTATTTGTCCTTGTTATAGGTTTGCTAAGTTTAGCAACAACACTTTATACTTTCTCTTTATCAGACTACATTTGTGCCGCTTCTTGTTCTGTGAGATTTCCCTTATACTGCAATAATTTAACCTTTGTCAGCCCTTTCAAATAATTCTTGTTACTTCAAGATTCAAAGAAACTTTGTCATTTAGGACCACACAGGTGCAGCCTAAACAAAATTACAAATGTCAGCTCACGAGAGAAATGCAGTACAAATAACATAGATACAGCGGTATCAGAGGCTAACATAAGAAAAACAATAACACATATGACATACAAGAGGTAGTTCACATTATATAAATACACTCAATACTCATTATCCAATGATAAATAATAAATACCCACCACCAAACCCCTTCACTGTTATGATAGGGAATAAATAGAGACTAGTGAATAGCAGCTGTTAGTTACTGTATTGCACTTGTTAACCTTAGAGGTGACTCAGTATAGCTATCATATTGTATAATAGTAATACTGGCGATAATTGCTCAGAGCAGCAGGATTAAATAAAAAAAAAGAGGCTTCAATGTATCAGGTATTATGGTTGGTGGCCAAGTTAATAAGCCACACAGATGTAGGATACAAACTGTTCCTGAATCTGGTAGTCCTACAGTGGAAGCTGGAGTACCTCCTTCCAGACGCAAGTTGTGAGAACCGGTTGTGGGCCAGATGGGTCGAATCAGCTAGTATTTTGTATGTTCTCTTTCTTGCTCTTGTAAAGAAAAGCTCCTGAACAGAAGGGAGATTTGTGCTCAAGATTTTCTCAGCCACCCTCACCGCACTCTGAAATATCTTCTTCTCAGCAACTGTGCAGTTGCTGAACCATGATATGAAGTTGCTAGTGAGGATGCTTTCGATAGCGTCCCTGTAAAAACTGGTAAGACCAGACAGTGGAAGCCTGGCCTTTTTGAGCTTTCTCAGGAGGTGAAGCCTCTGTTCAGCCTTCTTTACTATATGGTTGGTATTAACAGTCCAGGAGAGGTCATCTGAGATGTGAAGGTCCAGGAACTTGGTTGTTTTGACTTTGCTACAACCTCCCCTTTGATAGTGAGTGATTGTGAACTGTTACCTTTCTCCTGAAGTCCATAATCATTTATTTGGTTTTATTAACATTCAGGTCCAGACTGATTGCCTGGTGTGACAGAAACAGAAGTGTTCACCTCATCCCTGTAGTTACATTCATCCCCACCACTAAAGGGACCCACGATTATGGTATCATTAACAAATTTTTCCCCACCACTAAAGGGATCCACGATTATGGTATCATCAACAAATTTTATAATATGGTTTGAGTTATGTTTTGCAGTACAGTCATGGGTGAGGACAGTGAAGAGCAAGGGGATGAGCATGCAACCTTGGGGAACACCAGTATTCAGGACTATGCATTGAAAGGCATTGTTTCCAGTGCATGTCCATTGGGGTCTATCAATCAGAAAGTCAAGAGCCCAGTTACATAGGTGCTTGTTTATCCCGAGTTTCATGAGCTTATCTACCAGTTGCATTGGTATCACAGTGTTGAATGCAGACCTGAAGTCGATGTACAGCAGCCTTACATAGTTGTTCCTCCCTTCTAGGTGTTTTAGTGCAAGGTGCAGCGTAACTGATATTGCATCAATGATACTTGCTACATATACCTCTTGTTCTTTTATTTCTACCATATCTTTAAACTCCACTTTCCTTTTATCCCTCTCACTAACTATAACTTCTTAAGAAATTTCCATCATCCTTAATAACTCTTGAATAATTTCCACTACACATTCCTTAAATTCCTTTCTTTTTAACAGTTAGGTGGGGAAATGCCAGTGTCTCATTTTTACTTCATTACCCTGCTTTTTTGTCTTAGTTGTTAGTGGCACATGATCTGAAATAGTTATTGGATGTGTATTGAAGCTTTTAATTAAATGCACTTGTTCCTGTGAAATATAATTTCTGTCTAGTCTAGCCCAGTTTTTGTACCTTGGGGAATAATATGTAAATTCTCTCCAGGTTCCTACTACTGAATTCATGTCTTCCATAACAAATACTTTCAGACATTTTTTCAGAAATCTCCCCACTTTTATTATATTTTCTCTTCTAGGACCCCAGATACATCCTGACTGCTGCCAATCAAGTTCTAGTCCTCACCTATAAGTAATATTTCCTGCTGAAAGCTGATTATTTCTCCCAAAATCTTCTTAAACTCCATAATAGCAGTTTTAGATGGAATATAAATACATGCAAGTATAATCCTCATCCTTTGCCAGTAGCTCCTTACTGCCACAAATCTACCATTACTATCTCTTTTCCTCTTCTATCACTTCTGGAGCTCTTCTAGCAATTAACATAAGTACTTTCTTTTCCTTTGTCCCTGATATTCTGCTGAACATCCATCCTGAAATATTTTCTTTTTTAAAAAAAGAAATATATTTACTAAATTATCACTTTTGACATAGACAATCATACATTTAAATAAATTAAAACAAACTACATTGATATATTCTTAGTCACAAACATCATATGTCACATACAATCTTTCGTACAGTCATTGTCAATGCAACATTACAATGCTCACTCAATTCTTGCCTTCCCTTGAACCTCATTCCTCCTCTAAAACATTATTCTGCATATATTGTTCCAACAGTTCCCAATTTGTCTATGTAATTTGTTCCTACTCTTTTCTAAAGATCCCATTTCCAGTTCATTTATCTCTGTTACTGCGTTCACTACTTCAAATACTGTTGGTATAGACTTTGATTTCCATTTTCTAGTAACTGTTTTTTTTGGCAGACACCATAATTATATTAGTCTAAGCAATTCTGACTCTGTCTCACAGCTCAAAAAATAAATAAATAAATTTATTTCTTAGCTACACCATTTGCTCACCCAGTATTTCTGACAGAGTTTGCTAACCATGTCATCATACAACACTTTATAGGCCCTACTAATTATTTATTGTTTAACAGCAGCTTCTGTTCTAGATTCTACTAAAAACTCTACCAGTGCTGGTCTTTCATTTAGAATCCATATATTCCTTTCTGTTTTCCTATATTCTGATATCAATCCTTGATAGGGAAGGTAAGCTCTAGCCTGGAGTCCAAATGAATCTTCTGCCTCTTCCCATTTTATTACCTTTGCCTCTCTAATTATTTGCCCCCAATACCTTGGTTCATTTGCTAGTTTTCTCCAATAAATTACTGCCCCCTCTTACCAATTCTCTGTACCTGTAATTGCAGTCATCCCAATCAGCAGAATCTCTTTCTCCATTCCCATGTTGGCTTAGTTCTGAGAATACTTTCTGCTACTTTATGAATATAATATTGTATGGTTATTATTATTATTCATCCAAAATCCCAGTCTGTCCTTATTTCATGAGTACCCCCCATGTCATCATCATCCATTTCCACTTTGAATTATAGCTTTCTGCTTGTACTATGTAGTTCTGAAATACCATTTTAAATCAAGTAATCCCAAACCACCCCACTCCACTGGAAGGATCAACCCATCCCACTTGCCTCTTGTTTCTTACCTTCTTCCCCTCATTAATTGCCATCCACAACTTCTCCTCTGGTTGACAAAAAACATGCCTGACCTGTGTATAAAACAAAAAGGACTAAATACATTTTCACTACTTGTATCATACTATCCACATCATTAAAGCAGAACCTCCAGTTTCTCAGGCACTGTACTATCCTTTCCAATCCATTCTTCTAAGTACTCCATTTTATCATGTGCCCACAAATATGGACACTGCTGAACCAATTCATGTGTAAGTATACAGTCTAAATACATTGCGTTTGTTCTGTCCCCATTAATTTTTTATTCTGAAAAGATTTGAAATTATCTCAGAATGTTCCACAACATCAAAACACCCCCTCTGGTTTTATCAGGTACAAAATAATATCACCTACAGATAAAGCCAACCTCTCTTCATCACCATGCCAAGTACATCTTAGAATGTATGAGTCCCCTATTCTCTTTGCCAGTGGTTTCAAATATAACACAAACAACAAAGGGAAAAGAGAACACCCCTGCTGTATTCCTCTGCTCAAACTGAACTTAGAGGGTAACCACCTCCACATTATTTTTTGACTCTCATCCTTCATATATCCTCCTAATCAACCTTATTATTTTTATCAAGGCATGCAGATGCTTCCATTGCTCTGCTCATAAAATACCAGCTTACTCTGTCAAATGCTTTCTCTGCATCAAGACCAACCAACAACAGTGGTATGTTCTTACATTCCGCTTCCTTCTGGATCATCAATGTTCTGTTTATGTTGTCAAATGTTTGCCTCCCCTCCACAAAAACACATTGATCCATATCCATATTTTGGCATCACCTTTGACATTCTTTAAGCCATTATAGACAAAAACACTCTCTAATCATGCTTTAGAATTGAAATGGTCCTATATGAAGCTGGATCTGATGGGTCTTTATCATCTTTAAGTATTACAGCCATCACCACTTTCTTCCAGGATGCTGGTGCTTTTCCTCCCTTTAAAATACTGTTAAACAAACCCTTCCAGATGTTTATCACTTTCTTCCCTCCTAGCTTTCAAATTTTTACAGGAATACTGTCTCTTCCTAGAGACTTTCCTGTACATTGGTTATACATCACCATTTTTATTTCATCGCTTTCTAGCCTGTTAGTAATTGAGCCTCCTCTACGTCTAACCTGGGCATATTTAATTTTTCCATAAACATTTTCATTTGTACTTTTTCTTGATTTCATCTCTGCTTTATGGAGATATTCATAAAATTACCTAAATATTTCTAATACCTCTATAGGATCTCTGGTTATTTTCCTAGTTATAGGCTTCCTAAGCTTGGCAACAACCATTTCTACTTTCTGTAGCCTGAGCTGTTGTGTTTAAAGTGTTTGTGCTAAAAAAAAAAAAACAGTTGCTTAATATCAATCTTTCTAAGCTCATGCATATTATTGAGGTAGTCCCTTATTTTCTCTTTAGCACTCAGCAATTGCACCTATTCTAGTTCTGTGAGATTTTTCAGTTCTGCAGTACTTTAACCTTTGTCAATCCCTCTAAATATTTTTGTTGCTTCTTAACAATATCCCTTTCCTTTTATTTCTATTCTATATTTAAACTCCACTTTCATTTTATTCCATACCCTAGCTATATTTTCAGAAGAAATTTCTCTCTTCCCTAATAGCACCCCAAATAATTTCTATTACCCATTCTTTAAATTTCTCTCTGTTTAACAGGTGGGGAAGCACCACTGTCTCATTTTTATATCCATTTATTTTTATTTTCATTTTCATTATTATTGATGCGTGAGCTGAAATAATTCTTGGATACATATCAAAACCTTCAATTAAATGTACATGCTCCTATGAAATATAATTCCTCTCACCTATCTCAGTTTTTGCACCTTGGGAATAATATGTAAATTCTCTCCAAGTTCCTGCTACTGAAGTCACATCTTCCATACCAATTATTTTCATAAATTTCTTCAAAAATTTACCCTCTTTTGTTATATTTCCATTTTAGGCCCCACAGACACATCCTCATTGTTCAAATCAAATTCCAGTCCCTACCTATAAGTAATTTTCCATGCTGAAAGCTGATTATTTCTACCAGAATCTTCTTAAGCTCCACTGTAACAGTTTTAGGTGTAATATGAATACATGCCAGTGTAATACTCCTCCCCTGCCAGTAGCCCCTTACTACTACAAATCTACCATTATTAGCTTTGTTTCCCTCTTCTATCACTATTGGAGCTCTTCTAACAATTAATAGAAGTACACCCCTTTTCCTCTGTCCCAGATATTCTGCTGAATAACCAGTGTGAACTTCTTTCTTTATCAAATTCACATGCTCAGTTCTTCCTGTCTCCAGTAGCATAGCTAGTTGCACTCTCCATTTTTTAATATCGTTCACTACTCTTTCTTTTTTGTAAATACCAGTAAAACCATTTGCATTTAAAGATAATATAAAAAGTGTTCTCATTATGGCAAAAAAGCTATTTTTTCCACCTAGTATAAATATCAGCTTTTTTAATGTCTATTTTCAGCTTTTGTGTTACATGCATGCACTAATGTTTCGGAGGCTGATCTTTAATACAGTTGTTTCTTGTCATATCCATCTGAACCTGTGTCACATTTTATAAGACTTTTTGTTTTAATGAAAACCCTCAAACAAAAAAACAAACACACCCTCAGAACACCCCCATAATCTATTAGCTTATTACAAATACACACAACTATGTACATCTTCAAATAAAGAAATTCAACTCTAATAGGAACAATTGTTATTTAGAACAAGCAAAAAAATAAATAAATAAAAAAAGCTCAAGAACCATACAGAACACTTTTATTGAAGACAACAAGCTGTCAGGCTTTTGCAAATGCTTTTTCAAGTTGTAAAAAGCATCAGGGAAACACTCTTCATTTAAATACTTGCAATAATTGTGAAACAATTAATCAATCAAACACAAAGTTAGAGCCAACTACCAAAGATACCTAAAATATTTCATCTTTAAAATGCGTTTTTCATTGTTTGCAACATTTAATCCAGGACTTTTATCTGCCCTTAGTTCATTTATCCAGCATTATTCTATACATTTAGTTTTGTTTATTATAGCACCTCCTCTAAAATTACAGGGTATATATTGGGTTACCTATCAAAACATCTACTCTTCATAACATCTAAACTCAAAACATCAAGACAATAACATCTAAATTTCAAAACATCTAAAACTCATAACATCGAATCTCAAAACATTGAAAACTACAAAGCAACTATACATAACATCCCACACACTATTGAATACGTTTATGGTCGCACTACAGTGGTGTTAACAAAATAACTTTTTCCCCCACTGTAGTGCGACCTTGGAGTTGGTATATTTAATTTATGGGGGGGTGTGGGGGGCAGAACCCCCCACATGGGGGGTGCAGGGGGGTTTGCCCCCCTGCATAAACATAGTAAAAACTCTGTGGGATGTTATTTATAGTTGCTTTGTAGTTTTCAATGTTTTGAGATTCGATGTTATGAATTTTAGATGTTTTGAAGTTTAGATGTTATGGTCTTGATGTTTTGAGTTTAGATGTTATGAAAAGTAGATGTTTTGATAGGTAACCATATATTGTAATACCATGAACTTAAAAAAAATGTGCATCATCAAAATATGCTTATAAAGGGCATTACTATCCAGCTTTCCCATATTTCAGATAGATGGTCCCAAATTCTTTCTTTTAATTTCCTGTTAGTTTTACCCATACAGAAAGCCAGACAAGAATTACATAAGGCAATGTATACCAAATTCATAGAATTACAGTCTAAGCAGAACCTTTATAGGTATGTTTCATAACTGGATATGCAAATGTATTTTATATATATATATATATATATATATATATATATATATATATATACAAAAATAAAACTATTATAAGGAAAAGTCCCTTTCTTTGACTTATTGGTCATACATTCATTTGATCTAATTCCTTATAATATAGTTTTTGCTTTAAATTCATACCTTTTTATAACTAAATTCAGGTCTGTCTCCTATATGTTCATGCAATTCTAAAGTACTTCTAAGAATATGCCAGTCCTTGTTTATGACATTTTAACATGTTAGTGCATGTATTATAAAGTATAATACACCTTATTCCACTAGTTGAATTAATTTTTCTGTTATGATTATTATGCTGCCCCTTTGTTGAGAAGAACGGTTTACTCATAATGGAGCACTCCCTCATAATTTCATTCTTATTACTTATTAAGTTCAATTCATTATAACCCCTCTCTTTAAAAATGTATAATAAGTTCTTACATCTGTTCCTTAATTAACTCATCTTCTGTATTTAATTTAGCTATACTTAATATCTGACCCCTAGTTATATTATCAAGTCGTTGCTTAGGATGCATACTTGATCTATGCAAATATGTATTTTTCTTTACCTCCTTCACACAAAACTTAGTTTGCAGGTCACTATACTGCTTCGTTATATTAATATAAAAAAACTTGATGTCATGTACAGAGATGCTTTTCTTAAAATGTAGGAATCCAACAGTATTCATCAAATATCCAATGTATAAATCAAGTTCTGTTTCATTTCCACCCAAACAATAGAAATTTCACCCACAAAACATTTATAGAAGTGCATAAGATGTAGATATTCATTATTCTCAGAGAAAACACATTCCTTCTCCCACACAGTCATAACTAGATTAGCATATGTATTTACCACCAGAGTTCCCATGGATACGTCTTGTTTCTGTAGATATAATTTACCATCAAACAGAAATATATTACTAACAAACATCATTTCTAGGAGCTCACAGGTGGCATGTATTCGACTACTAATCAATTTACTGTAAATATTTAAATATTGCCTAAGATATTTAATCCCAATGTCATCTGGTATGACCATAAATGATCAATCAACATGAAGTGTAACACATGCATAACCCTTATCTTGTTCATGTAACTGATGCCATTCATATAACTGTTGTAAAAAATGTTTACTTTACAGTGGCTAATGCATTTTACGGTTGCTGGATCTATACTAATACAGGTCTTGGCTGCCTTTTCATGGCCAGATTTGGAGCATAAACACAATGTGCTCTTTCAATTCACAAATTCTGCTGTGGAATACCAGCCCAGTTCCTTATTGGTGTTTTCATAAAATTAATACAGTCTGTTTCTTCTAGTTTCTCTAGTACAGCAGAAAGTGCTCTGTCCTCTAATTCTACCATTTCATAAAGCAGCTCTTCTTGAGCAGCCTCATGCTCATGCAGCCTTTTCTTCATTTGACCTCTGATTTTTGCAGTGTTATCAGTTACAGCTGTTTAAAGCCTCTTACTGGAAGCCATCTCTTGTACCAAAGCTAGAGTTTTAACTGCTTTTGCTGAAGGATTCTTCTCAGTCAGTGTTTTCTCTTCACCTTTTCTAGATTACTTTCTTTCAAGCTCTCTTTAAGTTTCTTCTTTGCATCAAGGCAGTGTACTTACTATCAGTTTCTTTTTTCAAACTGGGACAGCTGAATTAGCTTGTTGATCAGTGTGCAGCCATCTTCTTTTTTTTTTTTACTCTTCATAACCAAAATTTAACTGTTATCTCTCTCAGTAAACAGACAGTATTAAAATCGGGGCTGTTCTTGAATCACCATTTGTCTCAGTAGTGAAAAAGTATTTGAATAATGTATATCCATTATTAATTTGCAAAGGCCTAGCTGTTAACATACACAAATGCATGTTTAAATGCCTGGGTAATCTTACATTTGTTTTGCCAATGCAGCTCAATTATTTCATTCTTTGAGGCACCTAAAATTAAAAATATAGGTATTTGGATTACTGATAACTTGAGTTTTAAATAAAATGCTACCTTAGTCAGAAGTAAAGTGCTACAAATGCTGTGTTTACTATTCAAAACATGTGTGTTCTTTCATGGATTTGGGGATGCTCACTGGAGACTGTGCCAGGTCAATGGAGGTAGTTTTTGTGAACAAAAAAGGAATGAATACTGAATGTCAAAACCACTATCAATAACAGTGAAGTTTGCCTTTTTCTCCACTGTTGTGCAACCTTGGGTTGGGAGATGCAAAAAATTCTTCTAATGTTCACCAAAGGTAGTTTTGGAAAACTATTTTTGATTTGAGTTCACTGAAACTACCTTTGATGAGTCAAATGAATCTGCTTATTAAGCTTTGCAGGTCAATCTTACAAAGTATGTCAGAATGTAGCCCTGTTGTTTGCTATTACAGGAAAACTGATTTACAGCTATTAAAATTGGTACAAAGGAAATTCATCAAATGGATCATGGTACACAGAGTATACAAGCACATGGATTTATATAGTATATCTTATTGCGGTATAAGAGGGAGGTTAGCTATGCTTAGACTACTGAGCTTTAAAACATGAAGTTCTAATACTGACAGCTGGGTTACTTCTTCATACTAGATCAAACATTGCTAGCTGTAAAGGTCCTTGTTTGCTACATCTTTATGCGGAACTCAAAAGCAGAAATGGTTTATATGTCATAGGTTCATAGGTTGGTACTAGGCTATCGGCCCTTGGGCCTATACAAGCCTAGCTATAACAATTCCCTGGCTATTTCTTCCCACAATATGTACTTCCCTGGACCCCTGTCAAGCAGGGTGACTGATGTGATCCCCAGGGTGAATTTCCTATCTCCCATCCAATCTTTGAGGATCATTTTGAAGACGGCCAAAGAGGCACTCTGCTTGACATGTATGGGAAGTCTATTCCAGAGTCTGGGGAGTCTCTGGGTCAGGAACCTACCCCTACAGCATGTTTTGTTCATTGTGATGACAAGGTTTAGATCCCTAGAGTGTGTGGTTCTGAGGGATTGGGATTTCTTTAAGTGTAGCATGTCCAACAGCTCTGGTTTTGACATGGCCTTGTATGTTAAGCAGAGATCGCCTCTGAGTAGACCATATGGGACAGAGTATAGCTGGAGTTTTATTAGATGGTCAGCATAGGGCATCTGCTTTAGGCCTGTGACTCTTTTAGTGAGGTATTTCTGTGGCCTTTCCAGTTGTTGCAGATGTCTTGAGAGGTACATACCAAATGGGGTGTTGTATTTTATAATGGGTCTAATGAGGGATGAGTACAGAGGGACAATGACCTACTTTTTTCTTCATGAAAAGCCCTTAGTGATGAGGTGTGCCACACAAAAAAATTTCCTGACTGTTGTGGTGATGTGGTTATCAAAGGTGAGACCACTGTCCACCTGTGTCTCTAAGTCTCTTATCACACTTTTGGTGTTTAGTGTACTGCCACCTATGTGGTAATTCACAGGTACATGTTTTTTTCCCAAAGTGGATAACTATACATTTCTTGGCATTGAGCTTAAGCCCCATGGCTCTGGCACCAAGCATCTGTTTCTGTAAGGCTTTTTTGTAGAATATCCACATCATTTGGGGATTCAGTAATGGCTCTCAGTTTGCAGTCATCTGCGGACTTTGTTAGCCAGAGTCCATTAGTGTTGGCCTGTACTTCAGAGAAGTAGATGCCAAACAAGAGCGGTCCCAGGACTGAACCCTGAGGTACTCCACTTGTCACTTGACTGGAGCTGGATTTGGAGTCAGCTACTTTTACAGTGTGGGTTCTGTCAGTAAGCCAGCTGGCATCCCATCGAGTGATGTAGGGATTAATGCCCAGCATAGTAAGTTTATCTATGATTCCAGAGTGGGGGATGGTGTCGAAGGCCTTGGCGAGGTCCACATAGGCTGTGTGGGCAACCTTACCCTCGTCCACAGCTCTGGAGACTAATTCGAAGAAGTCAATCAGGTTCAGGAGGTAAGATCAGCCCTTCACGAACCCAAACTGGGTGGGGTCCAGTGTTTGAAGATTGCCAATGTCTTTGTTTATAAGTTCCATGATAATACGTTCCATGGCCTTGCAGATCAGGCTCATCAGACTGATGGGGCAGTAGTTCCCAGGATACAAGGTGGATCCTCCCTTGTGGAGTGGGATAACTGTAGCTGTGTGCCACTCAGTGGGCATGAAGCCTGAGGTGAGGCTATGATTAAACATGACACTTAGTTGAGATGCCAGTTCGTTTTATAGTTCATGTAGTACACAGCCCAGGATGTCGTCTGGTCCCATGGATGCTGTATTCTTAGCTTTGCAGTGTGCGTTTTTTACCTGTGTGGCTGTTATTACTGGAATTTGGCAATCTTTCAGTATTGAGATGGGCCCTTTAGGGGGTGAGCGGGGGGGGGGGTGAAGTTGGCACTGAATCAATCTGCCAGCATATTGACAATATCCTTGGGATCAGTATACTTAATGCCATTCTGTTGTAGTTCAGAGCTGATCTGAGCATTGTTTAGATTCTTGACATAGCTATAGAATGCCTTGTGGTTGTTTTTGGAATCTTTGGCAATTTTATTTTTGTAACTAGCTTTGGAGGATTTTATGAGGGATCTCAGCTACTTACTGAGACTGGTAAGGGAGTTTTTCGCATCTTGAGATTTTCCTCTTTTCTGCAACAGTTTCTTCCTTTTGTTGTAAAGTTTGTTTATGGCAGGGGACCACCAGATTGGCTTCCTTTTTTGGAGGAGAGCGTCTTGGTTCTATTTAGGATGGCACGATTCATGCACAAGTGGATGTGCTCGTACAGTGCCTTAGTGTAGGATTCAGCAGTCGATCTTTCAGTTCCCATCTGCATGGGTGTCATGAGGTTTGTCACTTCTAACTTAAGTAGCATGAAGTTGGCTCTGGAGAAGTTTTTTATGGAGGTTTCCTTACTGGGGGGTGGGGAGGGATGTGGATGTCAAGGGTGATTAGCTTATGAAGAAAAACTCCAGAGGAAACACCACGACAATCGGGGCCAAACTTTATTAAAAGAACAAAAGCTAGCAATAAAATCAGGCCAGTAAGCACTTTCATGTTGTTATCAATGCTTCATCAGACTTCTAAGCACAAAAGAACCACTCTCAATTAAATACATGGGTATTGTTGGAGAACCAACCAGAAAAGTCAGTCAATTAAACAATTAAATAAATACATATTTAATTAATAAAAGCTATAGAACCCTAAAATGCATATCAACTGGCTATTCACTAAATCTTACAATTGCAAATATTAATACCTTATAGTGTCTCTAAATATCACATTAAAAACATAACGCACATAATTGAAAAATAAATATACATATAAATATATATATGAAAATACATATAAAAATACATATAAAAGGTATATATATATATATATATATATATATATATATATATATATATAAACATGAATATATAAAAGTATATAAATATATATAAGAAACACCTAGATGCTAGTAGAACTACTAAAACCAAGGTCTACAAGAATAGTCTATTTTGAATGTTTCTGTCAGAATGTTTGTTATGAAAATATTGTACTATGTATGTGCATATATATATATATATATATATATATATATATATATATATATACACACACACACACACACACACACACACACACACACACACACACACATCTGAAATGCATCATAAAATTTAAGCCATGTAGAGTATGATGTTAAAAATAGATACATCTACTTAGTTAAAGGTCTATCCTTTAAAAAGGGTTTTAAAGAAACCCTTTCATTCAAACCATGCATTCTGTCAGCTTGTAGCCTCAAGATCCATCTTGCTTCTTGTTTCTCAGTGTGGTTACTAATGTCACCCAACCTCATGGTCTTATTAATTAACTCTAGGACTGTGAAACAAAATCTATGTGTGGTGTCTGTATGCAAAATATGTTTGGCCAATGCATTACCTTCATCTTCTTTACTAATGGCATAGATATGCTCCCTTACTCGTTCTCTTAATGTTCTATTAGTCTTACCAACATAGAAGGAACTACATTTCTGGCATGAAGCTAAATATATGACATCTCTTGTCTTACAAATTCCATATATATCAAGAGAAAAACTCTGACCTGTACCAGGGTGAATAAAGACATTAGAGCTGGACATAAAAGTACATTGATTGCATGTCCTGCATGGGAAAGTTCCTTTCCTATCTGACTGTATGTGTCTCTAAGCAGGTTTCTCATAACACAACAACCGTTTCAGTGAGTTGGTATTCTTATATGTAAGAGTAGGGGTATTGCCTACTACTTTCACAACATCATCATCAAGGGTCAAAATATGGGTACTCATTTAAGTTTGATGGGCAATAGATTGATGCAGTTAAAGAAAAAGAAATTGGAAAGGGACTTTTCAGATTTTCAAAAAGGGGATGTGTTCTCATGGCCTTGTGAGCCTATGAGAGGCCGCAAAACAGTACAACCCCTTCCTACTGACCAATCGTGTAAACCAGCTTCTATTTCTGTGATGTCTGCACCCATTGCAACAAGAACAGAGATTGAGGGCCTTAACACAGGAGCGTTACGATCCCCAGTGACACAGAAAGCGATGGATAAGTCACTTCCAGTTAAGGATAAAGTCGACAGTATACCTCTAAGAACACAAGAAGTTCTTAGGAATGAAAGACCTATTAACGAGGGAGCATCCACCTCTAGTGAAGTATCAGCATTTCATCCTTTTCCGCTACCATTTCGAGCACCAAACAAACAATCAGCCTGGACACTGGTGCAGAGAACAAGGAAACGGAAAATGTCAGAGGACAGGTTAGAGTTTCAAAAGAAAGTGTTATGTCCAGTGAATCGGACTTAGTAGTCAATCTTTCCAGCTTTGTATTAAATGAAATAGAGAAGGAGTTATTGAATAAAGGTCTTTCCTTTATTCCTTTGAAAAATGTTGATGTGACTGATCTCTTAATTGATATTAAGCTGTTTACGCGAAATGTCTCTCTTAGCTTAATGTATGGTGATAATAATAATGCAGTTACAGTTTTTAGTTGAATCTAGAAGAGAAGCAGCTGTTAAAAAGGGATAATTAGTAGGGCATATAAAATATTGCATGATAACTATAAGAATCAATCGGAGGAGGTTAGAAAAGATTGAGAAGAGAGACTGGAAAAGCAGTTTACAAGAAAACAATGGGAAAACGTGTGTAGCTCCCAAGTATAGTATGCAACCAAGTCCAGAAGGTTTAGGATATTTGCTTGGAAGCATTTGCATAGGTAAGTTTATACCACAAGCTCAAATCAAAGAATTTTTCCTCAGGTAGATATCAAGTATTGTAGGTGTTATAGAGAAGAAAGAGGTAACTGGGAAAATATGTTTTGGGAGTGTAGTGATTTGGCAGATTTAAAAAAAATTTCTACAGAGTACTCTGTCAGAAATATTGGGTGAGCAAATGACTGTAAGTAAGAAAATGATTATTTTGAGCTGGGATACAGGATCTGAGTTACCTATATATAGTAAGGCCTTATTGAATTTAATTCAAGTTTAATTCTGTTGGCTGCCAAAAAAAGCAATTACTAGAACATGGAAATCAAAGTTTTTACCAACTGTATTTGAGGTACTGAATATTATAAAAGAGATAAAAGAACTGGAATAAGTATATTTAGAAAAGGGAAGGAGCAAATTACATAGAAGTTAATGGAAATTGTGGGAACAATGCATGCACAATAATGTTTAGGAGGAGGAGTGAGGTTTAACTTAAGGAAAAGCAGGGATTCTGCAATTTTATGTAATGTTGGAGTGATGATAGCAGCAAAGAAAATACATGTGATGTATATTGTAGTTAAAAGGAAAAATGTTAAAATGACTTGTTTGCTTTTTTGTTAATACATGTCTGCCTTTGTCTTAAGTGATAATTTATTAAAGGGGTTTAAAAATGTTGTCTTGTTTGGCTGAGGTTTGTAATGTTGGTCAAGAGTTGGATTTATTGCCAGTTTCTGAGTTAGGTTCCCGGAACTGACTTTGATCTAGAACTCTTCTGGGGTGAGGGGGTGTTGAGCCCACTGTTAGACCCCCTTATGTTTGATGGGCTGACACCACAGCCTCTGGTATTGGCATCCTGTTCCATTTGAGATCACACCACTCTAACATTAGTCAAAAGCACCTAAACTATCCCCCTGTTGCAGGACAGATAAAGCATTCTTGATTTCACTTAAGGAGGACTGTTTTGAGTTCTTCCTTAGTTCCCTTATTTTTAACTGGCAAGTGTGTGTCTCTCCTTTCAGTTCTCCCAGTCAGAGTCAGATGTCTTTCCATTTGGGCTGAAAAATGAGAGCTTTAGTACTGTTATGCTTTTCTTCTTTTGGTGAAATGGATTCCAGTGAAATGCCTTTCTCACTTCCTGTAGAGGATGATTGGGACCTTCAAACGCTGTTGTGGTTTATGTGGGAGGGGAGCTGTCTGTTCTGCAGGCTTCCCCCTTCCTCTCTGAATGGACTTGATGACTACAGATAATCTCCAGATGTCCTCCTGAGTGGCCTCATGTAGGTTTTTTAGTATGACCCCTGCTGAGAGCTGATGAAGTTCCAGATTCATTTAATGGATTGTGACTTTGATGATGTTGCCGATGTTGCTGGGGTCAGAGTGGCCCTGTCAGTGTGGGCTGAGAGTGTTCTCTTCCTCTAAGGGCAATGTAGGTCTATTTGGCGGGCTTGCTGCCTTGCTTTTTTTAAGCTGGTTTCAGGGCTCCCACTACTGAGGATAATCATACATATATACATCCATACAAATATTTCAAACACAGGCATCATGATAATCACAGGCCAGCTCTGAACATGGGTTGTCTTCAAACCAGGAGTGGTCCAGGTGGCTGGGTTTTCCCTCCTTTTGGAGAAGCAGCTCCATTGTTTACTTTCAAAAATGTTTAAACAGACAATTTTTAATAATGGTTAGGGACATGCACTGCCTTAGGGTGTTAAGTTTTTTTTCATCTGTTCCACCCACAGATGTGACCAGATTAGCAGGTTTGATGTCATCCCACTTTAGACAGAGGATCTGAAAGAGTTACAATTTTCCATGTCTATGCTATTTTGTTCCTGGTTGCATTTTTGAATCTGTTCACTTGCCTGCAGAGACTACCTACTATGGGGCTGACAAGGAGCTTTGGTGTACAGGCTTAATCATTTTGAATTCATCTGCCCAGGCATAAATTGGTAGAAGCCTGCCTGCAAGTTCCTTTATTAGAAGTACAAGAATCCTGACTTGGCTCAGTTCCTGTTCATGGTGGAAGGGAGATCGTTTCCATTCTCTTTATGTAGCACAAATTGATTTTGTGGATCTGCAGCATCCCAAGTTAGAGGGGAGACCCCCATGCATATTTTGGAGATAAAATTCTACTGAAGCTTTACATTTCCATATGTTTATGGTGTTGGTCAGTCTATCATGAAGGCCTAATGCACAGCATAGTCCCTTCATGATATTTATATATCTTAGGTGCATACAGGCTTTTGTTGAGAATTGAGTCACTTTTCTTTGCTCCTTCAGGCCAGGGACACTACATAGGCCTTTGTTCTTCCACTGGGTGCCACTTTGCAGGCAGTTTTGTTTTCTTTCTGTCTTGAGCCTGCAACAGAGACCTGCTGGGGCTAGCTATTCTATTGCCATTTTTACTGAATCATATAGCTTCCATCATATTAGCCTTGTCCTCACTGTGCTTGGTCATTTTTTTTTCAGTTCCTAAAGGCATCTCATACTCTTAGGCCATATCCTCATTATAGCTTAAATATTTCATTTCCCCAGTAGTTTATCTGGAGATTCTGTCCTACTAGTAAAGAAGAGTGGAGTTCCTTAGCAGATATGAAAGTTTTTTAGACAATGCCAAACTAAAAGTACTTCCGACATAGCAAATCGAAAACAAGAAAATATAAAGGTATTACCGCTCATTGCTAGGAGTCTAAACAAAAATACACCACTCCCTAGAAGCTCTCTTACCCTACAGAATGCTGACATCCGTGTGGTCACTGAGACATGGTTTAAACCCATGGAGAGCACACCAACACTGCAAGGTTACAATGCCTTCCACACATTTAGGCCAGCTACTTCACAGGCAGGGACTAATGGTGGAGGTGTCTCAACTGACATCAAAAATAAATATACTTCAAGGCTGGTCAAACAGGACAATGTTCTTGAGCTGCTCCATGTTCAAATCACTACAGGAAAAATCCAATACCACTTCCTTGCAAATATAGGTCCCCCTCTATGATCCAGGAAACCTATACCATGTATTTAAACTTATTAGAAACACTAACCATCCAACCCAATACCATATTCATGGGTGACTTTCATTACCCCACTATTAACTGGGAATCCTACACAACACCAAACATACATGCACCGAGATGCCTGGATTTTGTAAGCACAAACTCCCTGGACCAGATAGTCAATACACCAACCAGGGGTGCAACCATACTAGATCTGGCCCTCACTAATATGGGAGTGTGCTGCACACCCCCTACTGTATTGTCTTCCCTGGTAAGGTGAGACCACAAAATGGTCTCCTTTGAAGTAAAAATAAAACCTGGGCCCCCAGCTAAACCTGGAATATTCAGGAACTATTCTAAGCCTAACTTGTTATTAAGTGAGAACCTGTCAAAATTTCTAGCCCCCATAAACCTTGAGAACACTTCTGCCCATGCAGAACTGTTCACAGAAACCCTGTACAAGCATGTTAATAGCTGCATAGAGGCAGCTGTACCCACCAGGAAGAAGTACAGAACTAACTCTGATGGAATTAGTAACAATTACCTAAGAACACTTCAGCAAGAACTTACGGTACCATTATATCTATTATTCATTAGGTCATGTAAATATGGGGAGATACCTCAAGATTGGAGACATGCGCTTATTAAACCTGTCTTCAAGGAAAAGGGCAGTAGGACAAACCCAGCATCATATAGACCCTTAAGTCTACTTTCATGTTGTGGAAAATAATAGAGAAGGTAATATTTGATAAGTTATTGTCAGAATTGGATAGGTTGGGAACTGAAACCATATATCAGCATGCATATGTTGAAAACAGATCTATTACCACCTGTATAATGATGTTCTATAACAATATAATAACAGCCATGAATGAAAAATTGTGCTGTGAAGTAATTTGCATAGCTTATAAACAAAACACTGATCAATAAATTAGTGCAACTAGGTATTGATGTACTCTTAATAAGATGGATAGCTGCATGGCTTACAAATACGACATGGCAAGTATCATACAGCAACTGGACAGGTGAAATTCTTGGTTACAGTCAGGGTGTCCCACAGGGCTCTGTACTAGGCCCTTACTTGTTTAGATTGTATCTTTCAGACCTAATGTTTTTCATCTGAGGTGTTCTACTGTCTATATGCAGATGACCTGAAACTGGGTAAACTGATTACATGTGTTACAGATAAGGCATGTCTGCAAAATAACTTGACTAAATTGACCATTTGGGCACAGGAGACTAATATGCTGATAAATACATCAAAAACTAAGCATATGAGATTTGGGAGACATAAACTGAAAGGTGCATATTTAATACAGCATACAGCTGGGTATATGGGTAGATCCAGCTTTGAGTTTTTGTAATCATATCAAGCAACTGGTTAATGATAGTTATAGGTTGTATAAAAAGATTTATAAAGTCTAGGAAATCAAAAATGATGAAGTCATTGTTTGTTAGTTACATTAGACCCAAACTTGAGTATGGAATAACAATATGGAAACCCTATAAGAAAACAAGCATGAGTAAACTGGAAAGAGTACAGCGGAAATATACTAAGGGCATCCATAGATGTGAAAATTTAAGTTATTATGAAAGACTAAAATATCTGAACTTGCACAGTGTCTCTTATAAATATCTAAGAGGAGATCTTATTGAAGTACATAGGGCATTTAGAGACAACTACCTCTGAGAATGTTTGGGGTTATCAAAAATTACTAGAGAATCCTCAGACAACCTATATAGAAGATTCTATAGAAATGAGAAGTGTACTAATTGGTTCTCTGGCAGAGTAGCTGATGCATGGAACAGACAAATTACATGAAAGCAAGTACTAGTTTAGATATTTTTAAGAACAGCCTGGACACTTATTATGGGAACAAGTGTTATGGTATACTGGCAAGCTAATAGGGCTTTCAATGCCCATGCTTGAAATATTTGTATGTATGTATGTAACTCAAAAAACAAGCCACCCTGGTGGAATCACTAAATCAATAGGCTGTATAACAGAAGGAAGAAAATCATGGCAAAAATTAGGAGGTGTAACACCCAACAGGATAAAAGCACTCTCATCAAACCAAACAAACAACTCAGAGGACAAATAAAGTC
This sequence comes from Protopterus annectens, assembly GCF_019279795.1. Taxonomy (NCBI): domain Eukaryota; kingdom Metazoa; phylum Chordata; order Ceratodontiformes; family Protopteridae; genus Protopterus; species Protopterus annectens. Next base: position 484,016,613 of record NC_056739.1, read on the forward strand.
TACCAAAGCAAACTTTGAGGTAAGTTTGGCCTCCCAAGCCAGGGACAGCCACAAAGCATTCTTTAGCTATGTCTGCAACCTCAAAGGCAATATACAATTGTGTGGCGAGCTCATTGTAAATGGAGCCACCTATATTGAGCCAGAAGATATAGCAAACCTCCTGGCTGATAAATTCAGCTCCAACTTTACCTCTCTCTCCCCCTCAACCTTTCATCAGGAAATATCATCATATATAACTTCCCCTCCTATCACTAGGGAACAGGTCCTTAATGCTCGCTCTAAGACCAAGAACACTGCATCAACAGGACCAGGAAATATCCCAGGATGCCTTCTAAATAGCATGAAACATAACCTATCATGGCCTTTGGAATTATTATTTAACTGTAGCATCCAAATAAGCTTTATGTCTCATGAATGGAGAAAGGCAACAGTCATCCTTCTACACAAAAGTGGGCCACCTACAGACCCTGGAAACTACAGACCAATAAGTCTCACTAGTCTTGTATGTAAGCCATGGAAAGAATTGTCATGGAGATGATGAACAGAGATACAGTAAACCTCCAGACACTTGACCCAACCCAGTTTGGTTTGGTCAAGGGCAGATCATGCCTACTCAACCTGGTGGACTTCTTTGAGAAGATCACCAAAGCAATGGATGAGGGCAAAATCATTCACACTGTCTACCTTGACCTGGCCATAGCATTTGACACAGTATCCCACTCTGGCATTGTTGACAAACTCAAGAAGTTAGGTACAGACCTGTATGTCCCCCATTGGATACCCAAATGACTCACAAACAGGACCCATAAGGCTAGTCACAAGTTGAGTCCCTCAGGAATCAGTCCTTGGACTGCCTCTTTTTGGCACTTACTTCTCTGAAGTCAAGACCAATGTCAATGGTCTCTGGCTGGCTAAATTTGCAGATTATTACAAATTAAGAGCTGTCATTGAATCCTACACTGGATCCCAGTGACTGCCGCGTCTTTGGAATAGGCTGCCTAGTCATGTAAAACAGAGCACCTCTATGACACTGTTCAAAAAGTAGCTGGACAAGTGGATGGGGCTCCATAAATTCATAATGGGAATAGTGCCCACAACCCTCCTGGACATGGGAATTCATTACTAAATGCAATCTTGGATAATGACTAACATTTCTGTGGTATTACATTGGGATGTAATGGCTAGCTAGGCTTGAAATAACCTCTGGGTTGAAAGCCTAGTAATCTCCTATGATCCTATGATCCCATGACCTCCCCTCCTTCAATGAACTAGATCACATTTCCATCTTGGCTAGATTCATCTAATTAGTCAAATTTCCATGACAATAGACATCAAACAAATCACAGCCTGGTGTGCCATTAAAACTGTTTCCTCATATGTCTCTTCACTTCTGAATAGCATTTCCAGGGAATTATCTACCTAGATCACTTCCTGGAGACCATCAACACAAAGGAAAGAGAATAAGGCATGATTATCCAAATCTGCTCCTCCAGCATGTCCCATTCAAGTCACAGGCCATATTTAGGTCCCTGGAACGGGTGTCCCTAGGGAGGAGTAACTTGATTACGAAAAGTCTTTTTATCTCAGAAATGTTTTACTCTTTTGCAACCTTCTTTCAGAGAATGTGTAGTACATCAGTAGGAACATTTGTAAAATTCATTGCAGACCAATCAGTGGGCGGCCATGGTGGTGCAGCAGTTAGCATTGTTGCCTCACAGCAAGAGGTTCTCTGGTTCAATCCTCGGCTGGGGTGCCTTCTGTGTGGAGTCTGCATGTCCTCCCTGTGGTTGCGTGGGTTTGCTCCAGTTTCATCCCAAAGGCATGCTGTAGGTGGACTGGACACTCTAAATTGGCCCTAGGTGTAAGTGTGTGCATGTGTGTGCCTTCTGTGGAAGGTTGGGCGCCGGGCTGGCAACTCGACACTGTAAAACTCCACTGCCAATCATGAGTGGACAGGTGATCTGCTGTGGCGACCCCTAACCAGGAAAAGCCAAAAGAAGAAGAAGTGCAGACCAATCAGTGGCACACGATCTGCAGAATCTCAAACCTGGCAGTTTTTTTTCAGGTGTTTCTTTCTAAGTGAATGGAAGTGTAGTCTGAGAACAAATGGTAGGGCTATTTTTCTTATAATCTGAGCTCTCATAGTGCATTATGGAGTAGATTTAACTTTGCAAAGGAATCATGATGCCTGCCTCCATAGGAGTAGACAAGGATAAAAAAATAAAATAAAATTAGAATGAGTACTTATTTTGCTCTAGGCAGCTTTGGGAAATGCATTAATTCATGGCGAGATAAAAATATATTTTTTAATCATTTGCCGGTAGTGGTCATTTAAGTTTTTGTATTTTTCTCTTGTAGCTTTAAATCTTTGGTCATGTGATTGTTAAAGGAATGAGTTACTGCAGGTTCTGATGATGTCTAGATTAGATCAAAGAGCTAAACATGAGTACTTGATTTTTAAACATTAAAGTACTTTTGGTGAAAGAAAACATATCTTGCGGCTTTTTCCTTGGATACTGCACTGCATTTCCCAGGGAAGGGAGAGACACTGTTGCCTGGGCAAGAAGGGAGTCACCACAGTGATCTTGGTGATTCCTGCTGAATCTTCAGAAGTACCCCGGATATCAGTGGAAAGGGAGAAAAAGCATACAACATTCCTGTACAAGGCAAGGAAAAGGCATCAATCTTTGAGCCTTCTTGCACGGAGTCCTGGACTAGATTAGAATCTTGCCAGCAGATTGTTCAGAGAGAAGACAAATAGGTCCACTTGAGGAAGACCCACAGATGAATCAAATCTTGGAAGACCACCTGATCTAGTTTCCGGCTGTGAGAGTCTGCCCTGGTCCTGCTCAGCATGTCTGCAGCACAATTTTGCTCTGACTGAATGTAGGTTGCCTGTAGAGTGAGATTGTGCTGTGAAGCTATATCCCAAGCTAAACTGGCTAGTCTGCAAGGGAAGATATGACCTGTTTCCCCCTTGCTTGTTGATGTACCACATGACTGTAGTATTGTCTGTAAAAACTTGAAGAGGTTTAGGGAACCAAAGATGATTCAGAGAGTTGAGAGCCTTGATCAGGGCAAGCATTTCTTTTATATTTATGTGTTTGTGGATTTCCTTGGTATTCCACACACCTTGCACTATCCTCCTGAAACTGCTCCCTATGCAAAGTCTGAGGCATCTGTATTGACTGACAGCTTGGAGCAGGGAGAGAGAAGGGGAGACCTAGGTATAGGGAAATTCACTGTCTCCACTAAGTGATTTCCCTTCTGACAGACTGCAGCACTGGGACTATGAAGACAAAGGATGCTGCTGGGAGCAAAACGACTTCAGATATCATTTTATCTTTGTCATCTGGAGTCTTACCAGGGTTATCAGGGGTATCAGGAGAATTAAAGATACCATGAGACCCAAAATCCTGAGGTCTTCTGAGTGGAAAACCTTAGAAATAGTTTTATATATATATATATATTTTTTTTTTCCTTGGGGAAGAAAAGCTCATTGAATTGAGGTGTCTAGCTTACACCTTGGGAACACAATCTTGTGTGAAGGAATCAGAAAATAATTTTGAAATTTCTACTGGAATCCCAGCTTGTGTAATGGATCTCTCACCTAAGTGAAAGATTCCTGCCACTTTATAAAAGGACCTGCAGAGATAAGCAGGTCATCTAAGTATGGAAAAATGTGGCTACTCTGTAGCCTGCAATGAGATATAACTGGGGCTAGACACTTTGTGAACACTCTTGGTGCAGGGGATAGTTCAAATGGTAAGTCAGAAAACTGATAATGTGATCCACGTAAAACTTTAAGAAACAACTGAAGTCTGGATGAAAAGCGATTGTGATGATAAGCATCTTTTAAATCTAGTGTTACCAGGAAACTTAAATGAGAAAGAAGAGGTAAAAGGTTTTGAAGTGACAGCATCTTGAACATGGGCACTATCACAAACAGGTTTAGGAAAGAAAGATATAGAACTGGCCTCCAAGCATATTTTTTCTTTGGCACTAAAAGCATCCCTGAATATAAACACTTCCCAACCTGACTAGGAGGAAGTGGTTCTGTCACTCACTGAGGCGTTATGTCTTGAAGGATATGGGGAAACAGAGGAGTCTGATCTGGTGGTTGAATAATTACCTCCTGGAAAGGAGGGATTTCTTCCCACTGTCATATGTAACCTTGATGAATGAGCTTCCATACCTATTTGTCTGAAACTTTCTGTTACCAAACAGAAAAGTGAAAATGCAGACTCCAACCCGGAATTAATGGACATGCTCCACCTCAAAAAATCCAAATCCACCAAAACCACTAGAGCAAGCGACTTAAACCTTAGCACGGATATAAATAGGACGTGCTGGAGAGATAGATTTATCACTCAGAGACTCCCTATGCTGTGTAATAAAATCCCGGTCCATGTGAGGCAGAGCACCTTGCTGGCTCTGTTCAAGAGAAATCTTGACCTGTGGATGGGAGATCGTAGGTTTACCCCGGGAATCATCTCTGTGTCACTGCTGGACAGAGGCACAACAAACTAATGGGCACAGTATTTTTTCATATAAAGGGTGGCGTAAGCCACAAATCTTTGGGCTAGGCTTATAAATGCCTTAGGGCAGATAGCCTAGTATAAACCTATGAACCTATAAACCTATGAGGAAAGGAAAAGGGACTGCCAGGGTGGGACAAGGTCCCTTAAGCCAGTGGTTCCCAAACTTTTTCGATTCTTGGCTCCCTTGCTGAATCCAGGTTTTCCCAAGGTACCCCCCCCCCCCATGGTGCACATAAAGTGCATATTTTATAGGGAAAAAAAGATACCTTGCCACCCCAGAGCAGCCCCTCCAGCAGCGCCCTCTTCAGCTACTCCAATGTTCCATTATTTGGTTATTTATCACCAGTTACCATGCATACTGTTCAAATCTATCATTAGGCATACTGTTCTCTTGTTTGCTTTACAGTGATTACAGATATTGAAATAAAATAGCACAAACACAGATAGCCATTTGCTAAATAAACAATACAGTCTCACAATGAAAAGAGATTTAGCGTGAGCAGTAAACTTCTCTGCCCTTGAAACTCACATTCATTGAAACGGCATGAAAACCCACATTCATAGAAATGCATTTGGCCAGTGGGGAATTCAGTTTACCTTTGGTCTTTTTTCAAAACAGACTCCTTGCACACATTTGTAGGGCTATGCATGCACATATTTATTCTTTGATTCACTTTCCTGATTGTATTGAATTATATTCTTTGTATAATACAGAACCACCTGTTACAATATGTTTTAAATTTGTAGTTTTAAATATTCATTTAATAAGCAATAAAACAAAATGTATTGAACCAATAACTACCCATTTCAAAAAAATGTCAACAATAAAAGGCCACTCAAGATTTCTGTCATTACAAGCTACCAATATTACTCCACACACAGACAAACACACCCAACCCTCCCTTAGATAAAGCTGAAGACAGTCCAAAATTATTCTCTATCTACATGGAAATCTGCACAGAGAAGGGAAAAGAGATCAGAAACTAACCACAGACCTTGAAGATGTGTAGCAGAAACCTTAAAGACCATGCCATGATGTTATGTTACTACAGTGAGAACCAAAGTGCAATCTACAATAACTTGAAGAGGAATACAAGTAATACAAAACCATAACAGTGAGACAGACAAAACACACACAATTCTGCACAATAATAAAAGAATAATAAGTAAATACAAAAGGGGATTAAAAAAAGTCAACATTACTCCAGAAGAATGTTAAACACACCAGAGGGGGAGAGAAGGGGAGACCTGGGT